>NW_023270232.1:1923179-1930510 GCF_011800145.1 Mirounga leonina | reverse complement strand
TCTCTCTCTCTCTCTCTCTCTCTCTCTCTCTCGGGATAGAGGGAGAGAGAGCAGGGGGAGGAAGGGGAGGAGGGGCAGAGGGAGAGAGAAAAGCTTAAGCAGGCTACATGCTCAACGCAGAGCCCTATGCAGGGCTTGATCTAATGACCCTGAGATCATGACCTGAACTAAAACCAAGAGTCAGATGTTTAACTCACTGGGCTACCAAGCTGCCCCTCCACCTGAATTCTTTATTCTTTCTTTTTTAAAGTTTTATTAAATTCCAATTAGTTAACATCTAGTATTAAATTAGTTTCAGGTGTACAATATAGTGATTCAATACTTCCATACAACACCCAGAGCTCATCACAGAGAGTGCACTCCTTATCCCCATTATCTATTTCACCCATCCTCCCCTTTGGTAACCATCAGTTTGTTCTCTGTAGTTAAGAGTCTGTTTCTTGGTTCATCTCCCTCTCTCTTTTTTTTTCCCCTTGCTCATTTGCTTTGTTCTTAAATTCCACATATGAGTGAAATCATATGGTATTTGTCATTCTCTGATTGACTTATTTCCTTAGCATAATACTCTCTAGCTCCATAATACTCTCATAATACTCCATCTAGCTCCATCCATGTCATTGCAAATGGCAAGATTTCACTTTTTTATGGCTGAGTAATATTCCACTGTATATAAAGATCACATCCTCTTTACCCATTCATTACTCAGTGGACGCTTGGACTGTTTCCATAATTTGGCTATTGTAGATGATGCTGCTATAAACACTGGGGTGCATGTAACCCTTTGAATTAGTATTTTTGTATTCTTTGGGTAAATACCTGGTAGTGCAATTGCTGTATCATAGGGTAGTTCTATTTTTCTTTAAGTAGTCTCCGTGCCCAATGTGTGACTTGAACTCACAATCCTGAGATCAAGATTCACGTGCTCTACCAACTGAGCCAGCCAGGCACTTTTTTAACTTTTTGAGGAAACTCCATACTCTTTTCCCCAGTGGCTGCATCAGTTTACACTCCTACCAACAGTATAAGAGAGCTCCCCTTTTCCCACATCGTTGCCAATACTTGTTGTTTCTTATGTTGTTGATTTCAGCCATTCTAACAGCTGTGAGGTGATATCTCATTGTAGTTTTTTAGTTTTTTTTTTAAATTTATTTTGTTGTTTCAAGTTTTTATTTAAATTTTAATTAGTTAACATATAATGTAATATTGGTATCAGGAGTAGAATTTAGTGATTCATCACTTACATGTAACACCTAGTGCTCAACGCAAGTGGCCTCCTTAATATCCATCACCCATTTAGCCCATCCCCCCACCCACCTCTCCTCCATCAACCCTCAGTTTGTTCTCTGTAGTTAAGAGTCTCTTATGGTTTGCCTCCCTCTCTTTTTTCCCCTTCCCCTATGTTCATCTGTTTCGTTTCTTAAATTCCACATTTGGAGTGAAATCATATGGTATTTGTCTTTCTCTGACTGAGTTGTTTTGCTTGGCATAATACATTCTAGCTCTATCCATGTCATTTTGCAAATGGCAAGATTTCATTCTTTTTGATGTCTGAGTATATATAGTCACATAACACAACTTCTTTATCCATTTATTAATTGATGGACATTTGGGTTCTTTCCATAATTTGGCTGTTCTTATAATGCTGCTATAAACATCAGGGCACATATGTCTCTTTGGCTCAGTATTTTTGTATTATTTGGGTAAATACCTAGTAGTGCAAGTGCTGGGTTGTAAGGTAGTCCTATTTTTAACTTTTTGAGGAACTTCCAATCTGTTTTCCAGAGTGACTGCACTAGTTTGCTTTCCCACCAACCGTATGGGAAGGTTCCTCTTTGTCCACATCCTTCTCAACAACATTGTTTCCTATGTTGTTAATTTTAGCCATTCTGACGGGTGTGAGATGATATTTCATTGTAGTTTTGATTTATATTTCCCCAATGATGAGTGATGTTGAGCATCTTTTTATGTGTCTGTTAGCCATCTATTTGTCTTCTTTGGAGAAATGTCTGTTCCTATCTTTTCACCTTTTTAAAAATTGAATTATTCATTTTTGGGATGTGGAGTTATATAAGTTCTTTCTATATTTTGGATAATAACCCTTTATTAGATATGTCATTTGCAAATATCTTCCCCATTCCATAGGTTGTCTTTTAGTTTCGTTGATCATTTCCTTTGCTGTGAAGAAGCTTTTTATTTTAATAGTTTATATTTGCTTTTGTTTCTCTTGTTTCAAGAGACATATCTAGTAAGAAGTTGCTATGACAATGTCAAGGAGGTAACTGCCTGTGTTCTATCAGATTTTTATTATTTCAAATCTCACATTTAGGTCTTTAATCCATTTTGAATTTATTTTTGTCCAGTTTCATTCTTCTGCATGTTGAAAATGGTCCAGTTTCATTCTTCTGCATGTTGCTGTCCAGTTTTCCCAACACCATTTGTTGAAGAGACTGTTTTCCCCCCATTGGATATTCTTTCCTGTTTTGTCGAAGATTAATTGACCATATAGTTATGGGATCATTTCTAGTTTTTTTCTTTTTTATTCTGTTCTATGATCTATGTGTCTATTTTTGTACCAGTGCCATACTGTTTTGATCAGTATGGTTTTGTAATATAACTTGAAGTCCAGAATTGTGATGCCTCAAGCTTTGCTTTTCTTTTTCAAGGTTGCTTTGGCTATTTGGGTTTTGTGTGTGTGTGTGTGTGTGTGTTTCCATACGGTTTTTACGATTGTTTGTTTTAACTGTGTGAGAAATGCTTTTGAATATAATAGTATTCTGATAAGGATTACATTAAATGTGTAGATTGCTTTGAATAGCGTTGACATTTTAACAATATTTGTTCTTGCAATCCATGAGTATGGAATGTTTTTCCATTTCTTTGTGTAATCTTCAATTTCTTTCATCAGTGTTTTATAGTTTTCAGAATTCAGGTCTTTCACCTCTTTGGTTAGGTTCATTCCTAGGTATCTTATTGTTCTTGGTGCAATTGTAAATGGGACCGATTCCTTGATTTCTCTTTCTACTGCTTCATTATTGGTGTATAGAAATGCAACAGATTTCTATATGTTGATTTTGTATCCTACAACTTTACTGAATTTATTTATCAGTTCTAGCAGTTTTTTAGTGGAGCACTTTGGGTTTTCTACATAGAGTATCATGTCATCTTCAAAGAGTGAATGTTTTACTTCTTCCTTGCTGATTTTGATGCCTTTTATTTCTTTTTGTTGTCTGATTACTGTGGCTTGGACCTCCAGTCCAATGTTAAATAGAAACTAAAACAAGCAAACAAACAAAAAACAGGTCAGTGAAACCAGGAGCTTGTTCCTTGAAAAAATAAATAAAATTGATAAACCCCTAGCCAGACTTATCACAAAGAAAAGAGAAGGGATCCAAATAAGTAAAATCACAAACGAGAGAGGAGAAATAACAACCAATACCACAGAAAGACAAACAATTTTAAGAGAATATTATGAAAAGTGATATGCCAACAAATTGGACAACTTGGAAGAAATGGATAAATTCCTACAAACATATAAACTACCAAAACTGAAACTGGAAGAAATAGAAAACTTGAAGAGTGATAATCAGCAAGAAATTGAATCAGTAATCAGAAAACTTCCAAACAAAAGTCCAGGACCAGGTGGGCTTCACAGGTGAATTCTACCAGGCATTTAAAGAAGAGTTAATACCTATTCTTAAACTATTCCAAAAAATAGAAAAGGAAGGGAAACTTACAAATTCATTCTATGAGGCCAGTATTACTCTGATAACAAAACCAGATAAAGACTCCACTGAAAAAGAGAACCGCAGGCCAATATCCCTGATAAACATGAATGCAAAAATTCTCAGTAAAATACTAGCAAACCAAATCCAACAATACATTAAAAAAATCATTCACCACGATCAAGTGGGATTTATTCCTGGGTTGCAAGGGTAGTTCAATATTCACAAATCAATAAATGTGATATACCACATTAATAAAAGAAGGGATAAAAACCATATGATCATTTCAATAAATGCAGAAAAAACATTTGACAAAGTACAACATCTGTTCATGATAAAAACCCTCAATAAAGTAGGTGTAGAGGGGACATACCTTAACATAATAAGGGCCATATATGAAAAACCCACAGTTAAGATCATTCTTGATGGGGAAAAACAGAACTTTTCCTCCATAGTCAGGAACAAGACAAGGATGTGTACTCTCACATTATTTATCATAATACTGGAAGTTGTATCTTCTTTTTTATCTTAGCCACTTTTGTGAGTATGCAGTGGTATCTTATGATTTTAATTTACACTTTGATAACTAATAAACTTGAATCCTTCTTAAAATATATTCCTCTGGTCATTTGTATATGTCATGTGAAGTAAATTTTCAATCTTTTGCCCATTTTTTTCCATTCTTTGCTCTTTCCTTACTGATTTGTTACAGTTCTCTAGATATTCTGAATATGAGCCCTTTGCAAACTTTTCCCACGTGATACATTCATGGTTATCCCTATTAACAATGTCTTTTTTTTTTTTTTTTTTAATTTTTTTTATTCTTATGTTAATCCCCTTACATTACAACATTAGTTTTAGATGAAGTGTTCCATGATTCATTGCTTGTGCACAACACCCAGTGCTCCATGCAGAATGTGCCCTCCTAAATACCCACCACCAGGCCAACCCATCCTCCCACCCCCCTCCCCTCTAGAACCCTGTTTGTTTTTCAGAGTCCATCGTCTCTCATGGTTCGTCTACCCCTCCGATTTCCCCCACTTCATTCTTCCCCTCCCGCTACCTTCTTCTTCTTCTTCTTTTTTTTTTTTTCTTAATATATATTGCATTATTTGTTTCAGAGGTACAGATCTGAGATTCAACAGTCTTGCACAATTCACAGCGCTTACCAGAGCACATACACTCCCCAGTGTCTATCACCCAGTCCCCCCATCCCTCCCACCCCACCCCCCACTCCAATAACACTCAGTTTGTTTCCTGCGATTAAGAATTCCTCATATCAGTGAGATCATATGATACATGTCTTTCTCTGTTTGACTTATTTCACTCAACATAATACCCTCCAGTTCCATCCACGTCGTTGCAAATGGCAAGATTTCATTCCTTTTGATGGCTGCATAATATTCCATTGTATATATATACCACAACTTCTTTATCCATTCATCTGTCGATGGACATCTTGGCTCTTTCCACAGTTTGGCTATTGTGGACATTGCTGCTATAAACATCGGGGTGCACGTACCCCTTCGGATCCCTACTTTTGTATCTTTGGGGTAAATACCCAGTAGTGCAATTGCTGGATCATATGGTAGCTCTATTTTCAACTTTTTGAGGAACCTCCATACAGTTTTCCAGAGTGGCTGCACCAGTTTGCATTCCCACCAACAGTGTAGGAGGGTTCCCCTTTCTCCACATCCCCGCCAACATCTGTCGTTTCCTGACTTGTTAATTTTAGCCATTCTGACTGGTGTGAGGTGATATCTCATTGAGGTTTTGATTTGGATTTCCCTGATGCCGAGCGATATTGAGCACTTTTTCATGTGTCTGTTGGCCATTTGGATGTCTTCTTTGGAAAAATGTCTGTTCATGTCTTCTGCCCATTTCTTAATTGGATTCTTTGTTCTTTGGGTGTTGAGTTTGATGAGTTCTTTATAGATTTTGGATACTAGCCCTTTATCTGATATGTCATTTGCAAATATCTTCTCCCATTCTGTCGGTTGTCTTTTGGTTTTGTTAACTGTTTCCTTTGCTTTGCAAAAGCTTTTTATCTTGATGAAGTCCCAATAGTTCATTTTTGCCCTTGCTTCCCTTGCCTTTGGCGATGTTTCTAGGAAGAAGTTGCTTCGGCTGAGGTCAAAGAGGTTGTTGCCTGTGTTCTCCTTTAGGATTTTGATGGACTCCTGTCTCACATTGAGGTCTTTCAACCATTTGGAGTCTATTTTTGTGTGTGGTGTAAGGAAGTGGTCCAGTTTCATTCTTCTGCATGTGTCTATCCAATTTTCCCAACACCATTTGTTGAAGAGACTGTCTTTTTGCCATTGGACATTCTTTCCTGCTTTGTCGAAGATTAGTTGACCATAGAGTTGAGGGTCCATTTCTGGGCTCTCTATTCTGTTCCATTGATCTATGTGTCTGTTTTTGTGCCAGTACCATGCTGTCTTGATGATGACAGCTTTGTAATAGAGCTTGAAGTCCGGAATTGTGATGCCACCGGCTTTGCTTTTCTTTTTCAATATTCCTCTGGCTATGCGGGGTCTTTTCTGGTTCCATACAAATTTTAGGATTATTTGTTCCATTTCTTTGAAAAAAGTGGATGGTATTTTGATGGGGATTGCATTGAATGTGTAGATTGCTCTAGGTAGCATTGACATCTTCACAATATTTGTTCTTCCAATCCATGAGCATGGAACGTTTTTCCATTTCTTTGTGTCTTCCTCAATTTCTTTCATGAGTATTTTATAGTTTTCTGAGTACAGATCCTTTGTCTCTTTGGTTAGATTTATTCCTAGGTATCTTATGGTTTTGGGTGCAATTGTAAATGGGATCGACTCCTTAATTTCTCTTTCTTCTGTCTTGTTGTTGGTGTATAGGAATGCCACTGACTTCTGTGCATTGATTTTATATCCTGCCACTTTACTGAATTCCTGTATGAGTTCTAGCAGTTTTGGGGTGGAGTCTTTTGGGTTTTCCACATAAAGTATCATATCATCTGCAAAGAGTGAGAGTTTGACTTCTTCTTTGCCAATTTGGATGCCTTTGATTTCTTTTTGCTGTCTGATTGCTGTGGCTAGGACTTCCAATACTATGTTGAATAGCAGTGGTGAGAGTGGACATCCCTGCCGCGTTCCTGACCTGAGGGGGAAAGCTCTCAGTTTTTCCCCATTGAGAATAATATTTGCTGTAGGTTTTTCATAGATGGCTTTTATGATATTGAGGTATGTACCCTCTATCCCTATACTCTGAAGAGTTTTGATCAAGAAAGGATGCTGTACTTTGTCAAAAGCTTTTTCTGCATCTATTGAGAGGATCATATGATTCTTGTTCTTTCCTTTGTTAATGTACTGTATCACATTGATTGATTTGCGGATGTTGAACCAACCTTGCAGCCCAGGGATAAATCCCACTTGGTCATGGTGAATAATCCTTTTAATGTACTGTTGGATCCTATTGGCTAGTATTTTGGTGAGAATTTTTGCATCCATGTTCATCAGGGATATTGGTCTGTAATTCTCCTTTTTGATGGGGTCTTTGTCTGGTTTTGGGATCAAGGTAATGCTGGCCTCATAAAATGAGTTTGGAAGTTTTCCTTCCGTTTCTATTTTTGGAACA
>NW_023270232.1:1861130-1923079 GCF_011800145.1 Mirounga leonina | reverse complement strand
ATCCATGTTCATCAGGGATATTGGTCTGTAATTCTCCTTTTTGATGGGGTCTTTGTCTGGTTTGGGGATCAAGGTAATGCTGGCCTCATAAAATGAGTTTGGAAGTTTTCCTTCCGTTTCGATTTTTTGGAACAGTTTCAGAAGAATAGGTATTAATTCTTCTTGAAATGTTTGGTAGAATTCCCCTGGGAAGCCATCTGGCCCTGGGCTTTTGTTTTTTGGGAGATTTTTGATGACTGCTTCAATTTCCTTAGTGGTTATAGGTCTGTTCAGGTTTTCTATTTCATCCTGGTTCAGTTTTGGTAGTTGATACATCTCTAGGAATGCATCCATCTCTTCCAGGTTATCTAACTTGCTGGCATAGAGTTGCTCATAATATGTTCTTATAATTGTTTGTATTTCTTTGGTGTTGGTTGTGATCTCTCCTCTTTCATTCATGATTTTGTTGATTTGGGTCATTTCTCTTCTCTTTTTGATAAGTCTGGCCAGGGGTTTATCAATCTTGTTAATTCTTTCAAAGAACCAGCTCCTAGTTTCGTTGATCTGTTCTACTGTTCTTTTAGTTTCTATTTCATTGATTTCTGCTCTGATCTTTATGATTTCTCTTCTCCTGCTGGGTTTAGGCTTTATTTGCTGTTCTTTCTCCAGCTCCTTTAGGTGTAGGGTTAGGTTGTGTACTTGAGACCTTTCTTGTTTCTTGAGAAAGGCTTGTATTGCTATATACTTTCCTCTTAGGACTGCCTTTGCTGCATCCCAAAGATTTTGAACAGTTGTGTTTTCATTTTCATTGGTTTCCATGTATTTTTTTAATTCTTCTTTAATTTCCTGGTTGACCCATTCATTCTTCAGTAGGATGCTCTTTAGCCTCCATGTATTTGAGTTCTTTCCGACTTTCCTCTTGGGATTGAGTTCTAGTTTCAAAGCATTGTGGTCTGAAAATAGGCAGGGAATGATCCCAATCTTTTGGTACCGGTTGAGACCTGATTTATGACCTAGGATGTGGTCGATTCTGGAGAATGTTCCATGGGCAGTAGAGAAGAATGTGTATTCCGTTGCTTTGGGGTGGAATGTTCTGAATATGTCTGTGAAGTCCATTTGGTCCAGTGTGTCATTTAAAGTCTTTATTTCCTTGTTGATCTTTTGCTTAGATGATCTGTCCATTTCAGTGAGGGGGATGTTAAAGTCCCCCACTATTATTGTATTGTTGTTGATGTGTTTCTTTGCTTTTGTTATTAATTGCCTTATATAATTGGCTGCTCCCATGTTAGGGGCATAGATATTTACAATTGTTAGATCTTCTTGTTGGATAGATCCTTTAAGTATGATATAGTGTCCTTCCTCATCTCTTATTACAGTCTTTGGTTTAAAATCTAATTTGTCTGATATAAGGATTGCCACCCCAGCTTTCTTTTGGTGTCCATTAGCATGGTAAATGGTTTTCCACCCCCTCACTTTCAATCTGGGGGTGTCTTTGAGTCTAAAATGAGTCTCTTGCAGACAGCATATCGATGGATCTTGTTTTTTAATCCAGTCTGTTAGCCTGTGTCTTTTGATTGGGGCATTTAGCCCATTTACATTCAAGGTAACTATTGAAAGATAGGAATTTAGTGCCATTGTATTGCCTGTAAGGTGACTGTTACCGTATATTGTCTGTGTTCCTTTCTGGTCTATGTTGCTTTTAGGGTCTCTCTTTGCTTAGAGGACCCCTTTCAAGATTTCCTGTAGGGCTGGTTTTGTGTTTGGAAATTCCTTTAGTTTTTGTTTGTCCTGGAAGCTTTTTATCTCTCCTTCAATTTTCAATGACAGCCTAGCTGGATAGAGTATTCTTGGCTGCATATTTTTCTCATTTAGTGCTCTGAATATATCCTGCCAGTCCTTTCTGGCCTGCCAGGTCTCTGTGGATAGGTCTGTTGCCAATCTAATGTTTCTACCATTGTAGGTTACATATCTCTTCTCCCGAGCTGCTTTCAGGATTTTCTCTTTGTCTATGAGACTCGTAAGTTTTACTATTAGATGTCGGGGAGTTGACCTATTTTTATTGATTTTGAGAGGGGTTCTCTGTGCTTCCTGGATTTTCATGCCTGTTTCTTTCCCCAAATTAGGGAAGTTCTCTGCTATAATTTGCTCCATTATACCTTCTGCCCCCCTCTCTCTTTCTTCTTCTTCTGGGATCCCAATTATTCTAATGTTGTTTCGTCTTATGGTATCACTTATCTCTCGAATTCTGCCCTCATGATCCAGTAGTTGTTTATCTCTCTTTTTCTCAGCTTCTTTATTTTCCAGCATTTCATCTTCTATATTACTGATTCTCTCTTCTGCCTCATTTATTCTAGCAGTTAGCGCCCCCATTTTTTATTGCACCTCATTAATAGCCTTTTTGATTTCTACTTGGTTGGATTTTAGCTCTTTTACTTCTCCAGAAAGAGTTTCTCTAATAACTTCCATATTTTTTTCAAGCCCAGCTAGTATCTTTAAAGTGATGATTCTGAACTCTAGATCTGACATCGTACTAATGTCCGTATTGAGTAGGTCCCTGGCAGTCGGTACTGCCTCTTGTTCTTTTTGTTGAGGTGATTTTTTCCATCTCGTCATTTTGTGAAGAGGAGAATAGATTAATGAGAGAACAAAATGCTAGCAGAGTAACCACGTCCCCAGAAAATATACTCTAAACAAATCAGAAAAGACCTGAAGCAGTGGGATAAGAAGGGGAAAGAGAGAAAAAAGAAAAAGAAAGAAAAAAAAAAAAAAAGAAAAAGATAAAGATAAAAACAACAACAAACAAAACAAAACAACAACAACAAAAGAAAAACCAGAATGTGATCAAATATGATCTATATGGTATATAGATCAGTGCCACACACTAGATTTGGGGTGTGTTTTGGTCTTTTAGAAGAAAGTGTCTCTCAAAATTTTAAAGAAAGAAAAACTTATATATGTACAAAAATAAGGGTTGATATGATGAAGGGATGGAAAATGACTGTAAAAATGGAAATTATAAAAAATTTTATAAAAGGAATTGATAAGAAGTTGTTTGAAAAAAGAAAGAGGATTTAAAAAAAGAAAAAAGAAAAAGAAAAAAACAGGGAGAGGATGTGATCAGGCAGGGGAATAGAGAACACCATATACTAGAGATTTAGGGTATATTTTAATCTGTTAGAAGAAACTATCTCAAAATTTTAAAGAGAGAACAACTTATATATATAAGCCAAAAATATGGGTAACTACTATGAAGGGATAGAATATGACTCTAAAAATGAAAAATAAAAATGTTTTTTTTTAAAAAAAGGGATTGATAAGATGTTGGTTGAAAAAGGGAAAAAGAAAAATTCAAAAAGAAATAAAAAGACAAAAAGACAGTTAAAAAAAAAAATTAACTTTAAAAGACTAAGGAATCATGGTAAAAAAGCCGTGAATTCTATGTGCAGTAGTCCCTTAGCGCTGGAGTTCTGCTGTTCTCATTGATCGGTAAACTTGGCCTTGGCTGGCTGTTCTCGCTGATCTTCTGGGGAGGGGCCTGTTGCCGTGGTTTCCAAATGTCTCTGCCGGAGGCGGAATTGCCCCGCCCTTGCCCCCTCCTGGCTAAGTAATCTGCTGGGTTTGCTCTCTGGAGCTTTTGTTCCCTGCAAGCTTTCCGTATAGCTTTGGAGGCGGAGAGTGAAAATGGCGGCCTCCCAATCTCCGCCCCGGAGGAGCCGAGAACTCGGAGCCCTGCTCCTCAGTGAGCCCCCAGAGAACAGCCATCAGTCACTCCCGTCTCCCCGGTCTGCAGCTGCACCCGGTGCTCAACCGGCCTGTGACCGCGCGTTTCTATCTCTGGCACCCGACCCCGGGTGGAGTCTCCAAACCCAGCAGATCCCTGCGGTGCACTCCCGCGCGGCTCCTCCCGGGGGAGGAAGGTGAGTCTCCCCGGATCTGCCGCTTGTTGGGTTCCTGCTGGAGGAGCAAGGGCCCGACTGTGCCGGGGATCACGGTTTATGGCCACCCCGAGCTGAGAGCCCGCGCCTGGGCTCCGCCTCTGCAGCCGGCTTCCCTGCTCCGATACCTGGGAGCTCTGCCACACTCAGGCACCCCCGGTCTTTCTGTGACCCCGAGGGTCCTGAGACCACACTGTCCCGGAGGGTTCCACGCCCCACTTAGCCACCAGAGTGACGTCCCTCGGCGGAGCAGACTTTTAAAAGTTCCGATTTTGTGCTCCGCGGCTTTATCACTTGCCAGAAGCGGCCGACGGAGGCCCCTACCCCGCCGTCTATCCTCCCGAATATCGCCTCGGATTCCCTTCTCCGCACGTCCTACCTTCCAGAAAGTGGTCGCTTTTCTGATGAGAGAGTTGTTGCTCTTCTTTTCTTCGATCTCCTGTTGGGTTTTCAACAATGTCTTTTGATAAATAGAAGTTTTAATTTTTTTTTAAAGATTTTATTTATTTATAAATAAATAAAGAGAGAGCATGAGAGGGGGGAGGGCCAGAGGGAGAAGCAGACTCCCTGCCGAGCAGGGAGCCCGATGCGGGACTCAATCCCGGGACTCCAGGATCATGACCTGAGCCGAAGGCAGTCGCTTAACCAACTGAGCCACCCAGGCGCCCCTAGAAGTTTTAAATTTTTATATAGTTCAATGTAACAACTTTTTATTTGCTCCTAAGTCATAAAAATATTCTCCTATATTGATCCTGAAAGCTTAATTATTTTCTATTTCACATCTAGATAACCATTTTCTATTAAATTGACTTTTGAGTATATTTTAGACCATACTATATTTTTTTTTTCTACAAAGGATATCCAGCTGATTCCATTCAGTTTATTAAAATGACCACCCTTTCCCTACAGCACCATGTATTATTTTGGTGGGGAAGAATAGATAGAGAATATGTGTGGGTCTGTTTCTGAACTTTATTCCACTGACTTGTTTATCTTTTCTTAGTTGGTCTCTATTTCCTATTTAAGATATAATTTCTATAGTGTGATGCTACTTTAAAAATATAATGTGAAATTTGGTTTATTTAATTTTGTGGGACAAGTTTGACACAGATATCTATTGCCCAGTGGGGTAGTACAACAGATAATTAGTAATACATATTTTTTCCATGTGTTCTTGTCACTTCATTAATGGAATCACTGAGAAAAAAATAATGGATTCTTAAATTAATACCTAGGAAGTCCCTGTTAAAATATATGGGAGGTCTTGAGGTATAAGTTTATAGACCTTATTTTAAGGAATAGTAGGAATAAGGTCTTATTTTAAGGAATAGTAACAGAATATTGGAGAAATTCAGATATAACTCGTATTTGTTTGGTATTATAGCTGTAGAGGAAAGATTGACACCCTATAGCCTATAGGCCAAAACTTGCTGGCCATCTGTTTTTGTAAATAAAGCTTTATTGACTACTTTTTCCTACAGTGGCAGAATTGAGTAGTTGTGAAAGAAATTATATGGCCAACAAAGCCTAAAATATTTACTATCTGGCTCTTTGTCTAATATGTTTGTCAACCCCTGTTCTAGGGAATCTGCATATATTCTTTGAAAGAACTGCTTAGCACCATAGTTATACTAAGAAATTAAACAAGCTATCTTGCTATATTGTTTTCTAGATGCAATTTTGAGAAATTAATATGGCATTTTCATAACATTTAAATCTATATGAACTGTTTGGAGAAAAAAGATACACTAGAAAATTTTCAAAAACTATTGAGAGAGGCAGATTATTTACCAAAGCTACTGCAAGGAGTTTCTAATAATTAGATCTACCATCATCTGCCATTGATGGAAATTTTTAGTGGGAGCCACTGTCCCTGGGAGTAACTTCTGATAAATGGCAAAATGTTGCCATTGATAATTGCTTGCCAATAAGATCCACAGCTAATGTAAAAACCAACTTTTGAAAATAAATATCAAGAGCTATTTATAAGGGCCACTAAAACAAACAGTCCTTGAAACAGAAGTCAAATTTCCACACTTACTTTTTTTGTGAATGTGCTAAAAGATTCCAAAAGACCTGTTGGAATATGGGAGAGGGCTAGTATTAGGCATATACTATTGTAGTAATTCAAAGTAAAGATAGTTGATTAAGTCAGGACTGGCATGGAGTAAATGTCCCATTTTTAAGGGCAGTAAGCATAAGGACATGTTGCAGTCACAGTAAGCTGCAAAGTGTCTGAGACTATGGTAGAAAATCTGTTCTCAACACCCAGGAGAATGGAGGAGGGGCATCCTAGAAAAAAGAAATCCAGAGAATGGGAGATCCAAAATCAGACTACAAACTTTACCCAAATCTCAGGCTGAAAATGATTCATACCTGCCTGTGGCTGACTCAAAGCAACCTATAACTAAGTCTAAAAGAATTATATGAGATTTTAGCTGTTTCCCACTAGTCAAGGCAGAATATGCAATTTTAGCCTAACCAACTAATTACCTGCTTAAACAAAACCAATAACATTGTTTGGAGAAGTATTACAGATACAGAATCTCCACAGTCTCACACTCACTATGACTTGGATTTGATCCAAACATGTTTCACATTCAAAGAAACAAATTACCATCAAAAGAAGTCAACCCTGAGATGTCCCAGATGTTGGAATTTCACTGAAATACTTTGTCAGTTAGCACATCCATTTAATAAAGTAGACCTAATATAGGGGCACCTGTGTGACTGCGTTAGTTAAGCATCTTGACTTCAGTCAAGTCATGATCTCAGGGTCATGGAATCAGGCCTCAAATCAGGTTCCACGCTCATCGGGTAATCTGCTTGGAATTCTCTCTCTCTCCCTCTCCATATGCCCCTTCCCCTACTCTCTCTCTTTCAAATAAATAAGTCTTTAAGAAAAAAAAAAAAAAGCATAATGAATAGAAAGGAAATCCCAGCAGAGAAACAAAAATTTAGAAAAGAGCCAAAAGCAAATTATAGAAGTGAAACATACATATCTGGAAAGAAATTCATTAGAAGAATGGAAACGATAAAGGAAGGAAATAATCACTTAAGTTGAAGATAGATCAATGTGAAGACCAATGTGAAGAAGAAGAGAAAATATATTTTGAAAATATCAGCAGTTTTAGTGATCTGTGAGACAATATAAAAAATTTTAACATATATGTAATTGGAGATGAGAATGAGTCAGAAAAAAATTTTGAAGAAATAATGGATGAAAGTGCAATTTGCAGATGATTTACTGAAAATCATTTACAGAGTCAATGAGCTCAGTGGATCTGATTACTTACACCAATGAGAAAGGATAACAAAATTTCAAAAGAATTTTTGGAGGCCTGGAACATTTTAAGTTGCAAATCATGGTAGTGTACAACATTGCCATTGCCAGAAAACAAGCAGAATACTTTTTTTTTTTTTAATTTTGAAAATGCTCCTGGGAGTCTTAAGCTGTACTTTGTACAGCATGTTTGGAATTGCCAAGAATCTTAGTTATAAAAAATTTCACACTCATTTTTTACCTTAAAATTATTTCTAGGAATCATTAGACTTTGGTTAATGTCTTTAACACATTCTGGTACAATGGCTACAGAATACATCTGTTTGCTGGTATTTTTCTTCATATTGTTAAAATATAAATGAAAATTTTGTCTTGGTATTAGAACATTTTTAACTTTCATTATTTTACTTTTTGATCTCCCCATATATATCTGTATTTCCTGATTTGGGAAATGCAATTTAACTAATAAACTGTATCAGTTATTTACTTATTTTTCATAGTCTATCATTTACAATTAATATCTCTATTACCAATGAGTATACCTCTATTTTCTAGTATTTTTCCAAGTACTTTTTAAATGGAATGTGTACTGACTTTCATGACTAGCATTCTTGTTATTCATAATTTAGTACCTTGAAGAAATTTTCTGTTGTCTTAATATTTCTGTCAAGTTTGGTAGAATGTCTTTGAATGATACTTCTTTTTCCTTCTTATTGCCACAGGAATGAAATGATTCTGTGCCAATTATGTAAAAATAATTTGTTATGGTTATATAAACAAGCAAAATCATAGATACAATATGACTTCCATTTTCTGGGTAATTAGAATGATCAGAAGTAGTGACTTATAGGACTTCGTAAATTCTATGATGGAAATGTAGTCACATAAATTGTACTTATGGAGCATTCAGTCTATATATTCCAATACTAGTATATACCAGATGATTATCATTTCATGTTAAATATGTAATTAAGATACGGCTTATGACTTGACCTAATTTTTAAAAGAAATAAAAAAAATATACATGGAAAGTGACTGAGGAATTAATACTTTATTTATGGTATAGCTCAATTCAAACTTTGTATGTTGAGATATCTGAAGTTATTAGGGAGCTGCCTGATATCATCCTTAGAGATAAGTCTGTGCTTCTTCATTTATTGCCCTTTAGTGGCTGAGGAACAGAAAGAGGAATATTTCTTTTTATTAGATATTTATAGGAGATGCCTCTATCTTCAGTATATTCTAGAAATCCAAGAATTGGTAAATTAACACATTTTTCCTTGCTATGTGAGCACATTTGATTTGTTATGAAACTTTTAAGTTTTGTCTTTTTGAATTTCATATTACCAAATATATGAAACAAACTGAGGAGCATCAGAAATAACTGTCCTCAAAATTTTATAAATATTCTATGTGTGTTCTAACTCCTGGCATTGTCACATATTATAATTATCAGGGGTTTTTTGTTAAAATATTTTTCCCCTTCTTTCTCATTTTGGGGGACTTTTGGAAAGGCCCCAAGGTCACATGTGACCTTCTCTGGGAAACCTTCATACATGTCAATCCTCCTACCACACTTTTCCCACAGGAGAAGTAATTGCTCCCTCACGATTGTCCTCATAATACTTTATCTAAATACTAATTCAACTCTTTGAGATTCTAAATTACAGTTAATTCTCTTCATATCTATTTCTGCCACTAAATTGAGTACATATTTATGCATGGGAAGATGCCATATTTGCTTTTCTATTACCAACTCTTAAAACAGTTATTAACATCTAGTAAAGGAATAATAAATATTTGCTGAATAAATGAATGGATTTTATAACTGAATTTTAAAAGTTTATTAAATTAAAAGAGAAATGCAAATATCCTAGTTAGAAAAAAAACTAAAAATGGAATATTTTTATCTTGGACTAAAAATTTCTCCACAAATTAACATGTATTAGGAAAAGTTTTATGCCATTTTTGATACAATATAAATTAGTCTTTATAATACAGGTAATGACATAAATACAATGGTAGAGTTAACAGTAATTTAAATAATTAAAATGAGAATTTATGTTAAGACTCATAACAAAGCAATTGACATGTAAATTGACTGGCAATTTTCACATTGCAATAGGATATGAAACAATGCATAGAAGATGTTAATTGAGACATTTTGAACATTGACAGTAATTGAAAAAAATATCCAAACAAAATATATTTATACCTTATTAAAATAAGGAGTTAAAACTCTTAAATATGGTATCTGGTCAGAATAAGAAAATTTGAGGGACGCCTGGCTGGTTCTGTTTGTTGAGCATCCAATTCTTGATTTCAGCTCAGGTCATGATCTTGGGGTGGTGAGATCCATGTGGGGCTCCACACTCAGTGGAGAGTCTGCTTGATATTCTCTCTCTCCTTCTCCCTCTGCCCCTCTACCCCTCATGCTTCTCACTCTCTCTCTAAAAATAAATAAATAAATCTTTAAAAAAAAAGAATAAGAGCATTTGTGTTTTTTTAGCTCATAAATTTTAATCACCATGAAATCTTGGATCAATATTTTCTATAAATTACAATTTTGTTGACTAACTATATTAGAAAAAAATATGATATGGCAGGAAAAATGCATTGTATTTGGTGAACTACAAGCATGGAAATTTGTATTCCTTAAATATAAGTTGAGAATAGAAAATCAGAGACACATTAATGCTTAGAAAATGTTTTTAAATTCCTCTCACAAAAATTTATGAAGATTTTCTGAATAAAATCAAATAAATGTAGAAATAACAATAAAATAGGCTATTTAGAAAGGAGAATTGTTCTCCTAAATTCTTCCTGGATCAAAGAGAAAATAAAATCTAAAAGTATAAATTATACAAAATATGATAAATTTTTTTAAAGATTTTATTTATTAATTTGAGACACAGAGATACAGAGAGAGAGAGAGCTTGAGCAGGGGGGAGACAGAGGGAGAGGGAGAAGCAGGCTCCCTGCTGAGCCAGGAGTCCGACGTGGGGCTCGATCCCAGGACCCTGGAATCATGACCTGAGCTGAAGGCAGACGCTTAACCATCTGAGCCACCCAGGTGCCCCAAAATATGATAAATATTAAAATCCCTAATAGCAAGATGTTTAGGACACAGCAAAAACAACTCCAAGGAGTGATAGCAGAATTATTGTTAGGAATAACTTAGGAATAATTTTGATAAGTACAATTAAAAATAAAAGAAACAAACTTTAAGTAAAATAATTTCCTAAAAGAAAAGCAGAGGGAGAGGGTATATACAACCTGAAATCAAAACTTACTATAAAGCTACAGTAATGAAGTAGTGTGGTATTGGTGTAAGGATGGGCACATGGATCAATGAAACAGAATTGAGAATACAGATATAAACCCACACATTTATGATCAATTGGTTTTTGACAAAGATGCCAAGATAATGCAATGGGGAAAGGGTTGTTTTTCAACAATGGTACTAGGATAATTTTATGTACATACGCAAATAAATAAGTTAGACTCTTACCTTACTTCTTGTGCAAAAATGAATTCAAAATAGATTGTAGACCTAAACATAAGAGCTAAAATTATAAAACTTAAAACCAGAGGAAAAAATTTTCAAAATGTTGTGTTAGGCAAAGATTTCTTAGACAATATACCAAAAGTGTAAACCATAAAAGAACATGAAAGATAAATTGGTTTTCATTAAAATGGAAAACTTTTATGCTCTGGGGGACATAATTTAAAAAATGAAAAGACAAGCCAAAGTCTTGGAGAAATGTTTTCACATCGCATATCTGTTAAAGGAATTGTACCTAGAAAAAAAAATAACTCATAATTTAATAAAAAGAAGACTAACAGTCCAATATAAAAAAATAGTCAAATACTTTAATGGACATTTCACCAACAAATATACCAATGAGAAGCACATGAAAGGGTGCTCAACATCATTAGTCACTAGAAAAATGCAAATTAAAATCATAATGAGATATCATTATTCACTTACTAAAATGGTTATAGGTAAAAGACAGACAATGGCAAATGTTTGGGGAGGAAGTAGAGAAACTGGACCTTCATACATTACTTTTGGGAACGTAAAATGATAGAACTACTTTGAATAACAATTTCACAGTTTCTTAAAAACTTAAACATCAACTTACCATAAACCCAGCAATTCCATTCCTTGTTATCGATCCCAGAGAAATGAAAACACAAAGGCTTATATATAAATGTACATGGCAGCATTATCCATAATAGTTGAAAAAAATCAATTATCTATTAATTGGTGAATATATAAACAAATGTAGTATATTCAAACAATGGAATATTATTCAGCAATTAAAGGAAAAAATTCCTTTTATATATATATTTTTTAATTAAGATATATTATTTGTTTTCCAGGGTACAGGTCTGTGACTCATCAGTCTTACACAATTCACAGCACTCACCATAGTACATACCCTCCCCAATGTCCATCACCCAGCCACCCCATCCCTCCCACTCCCCTCTACTCCAGCAACCCTCAGTTTATTTCCTGAGATTGTCTCTCATGGTTTGTCTCCCTCTCTGGTTTCATCTTATTTCATTTTTCCCTCCCTTCCCCTATGATCCTCTGTCTTCTTTCTCAAATTCCTCATATCAGTGAGATCATATGGTACTTGTCTTTCTCTGATTGACTTATTTCGCTAAGCATAATACCCTCTAGTTCCAAAAGGATTAGAACTCTGATACAGGTTGCAACATGGATGGACCTCAAAAACATGCTAAATGAAAGAAACCAGATAGCAAATATTGCGCATTGTAGGATTCCATTTATATGAAACATTCAGAAGATAAATTTATATATAGAGAAAGCAAATCAGTATTTAACTGGATCTGGGATTGGGAGTTGGGATTAATTCCAAATGGTTTTGATGGAATTTGGGGAGTGATGGAAGTGTTCCTGAACCAGATTGTGATGGTTGTACAACCCTATGAATTTATTTGAAATTATTGTACACTTATAATGGTGAATTGTATGGAATGACATTATACCTCATTAAAAGTGTCAAAAATAAGCTTATATCATAAAAAATTAGATTAGAAGCAAACAAAAATATGCAATCATAATAAAGGAATTAGGAAGACTGAGCTAACAAAGATGAATGCAATTAAATTATTTTTTACAAGTTTAGTATATATGTAATTTTGCAAACATCATTAGGGCAAACAGAAGAAAGCCAAAATAAGCTACATTATGGGTTAGAAAGATTATGAGAAAATAATGTTATTCAATATTCACTCAAAAAATGTAAAGTATGAAGAAGAGGAAAAAACTCTTCAAGTCTGAAAAACATATTAAAGATTTACCATTATAAATACAAGGTCATAATATTTTTATGTGTTTTTCTTTAACATTAGGTAAAATAGATTATAAAGTGCAGGACTATAAGAATAGAAAACAATCAATTTATTTTGTTTTAAAAATAACCTGAATATTAATAATCTGGTGAAAGATATATAAAAATGAAAACTATAAACCAGTTTCCCTTATAACTAAAGATGCCAACATTGTAAATAAAGTAAAAGTACATTATATTTAACACTGAAATAAGAATATTATTTGTCATCTAGTATATTTTATTTCAAAAAGGAAAAACTAGTAGTATACTTTAGAAAAAACAAATTACTGGGTGTTATATGCAAACAATGAATCATGGAACACTACATCAAAAACTAATGTGTAATGTATGGTGATTAACATAACATAATAAAATTAAAAAAAATAAAGGAGGGAAACATATGATTACATAACAGATTCCAAAAATAATTTGATTCAATTTAGTGGATAAAGTGACTACTTAATAAATGTGGCTAGTCTAACTGGATATTTACAAGGAAAACAAAAACAAAACTGACAGCTACTTTTCATCATATTAAAACATAATTTTTAAATGGATTAAAAATCCAAATGTACATTTACATATATAGTTGGCCCTAGAACAACATGGATTTAAACTCTGCAGGTCCACTTATACATGGATTTTTTTTCAATAAATACAGTACAGCACTGTAAATGTATTTTTTCTTCCTTATGATTTTCTTAATATTTTTCTCTAGTTTATTATAAGAATACAGTATATAATGCATGTAACATACAGAACATGTGTTAATCAACTGTTTATGTTATCACTAAAGCTTCTAGTCAACAATAGGCTATTAGAAGTTAAGTTTTGGGGGAGTCAAAAGTGATATATGGATTTTCAACTTCACAGGGGTATTGGTGCCCCTAACCCCCACATTGTTCAAAGCTATTAATTTTTAACTTATTGGAATAATTTTTAACTTATATGTAAAACTAGGATGTACTATTCGTGTCACATTATTGTGGTGAGCTTCTCTTAACCAAGGCAGGAAAATAAGAGACAGGGAAAATTAGATGTGTTTGATTACACAAAAACATAAGTAAAAAATATAGGCCACAATATACCACAAACAGAGGACAAAATCTTAACTAGAAAAAATGTTTTCATTATAAATGAGAAGGCATTAATATCGTTAATATATGAAGAGCTCTTAAAAAGAATAAGAAAAAAACAACTCATTAGAAAAATAGTTTATTACAGAAAAGGAAAAACTTTGGGACAATAAAGATATGACTTGACTCTTCATTTATGATCAGGGATATATGAAATAAAACAACAATGGGTTGCATTGTATCACCACTTAGATGAACAAAAATGGGGAGAAAGTGATAGTATCCTCTTATTGAGTATATGTAAATGTAGATTTTACAGAAAATAAACCAGCAGTTTCTATTTAAATTAAAATTTAACTCAGAATTCCACTTTTTAAAAATTTTTATTTTTATTTTTATTCCAATACATTAACATAACAGTGTTGTATTTTAGTTTCAGGTGTACAATGCACTGATTCACCAATTCTATACATTACTCAGTGCTCACCATGAGTGTACTCTTAATACCCTTCACCTATTTCATCCATCCTTCCACCCACCTCCTTTCTGGTAACCATCAGTTTGTTCTCTATAGTTAAGAGTCTATTTCTTGGTTTGTCTCTATTTTTTCCCCTTCATTTGTTTTGTTTCTTAAATTCTACCTATGAGTGAAATCATATGGTATTTTCTTTCTCTGACTGGCTTATTCGGCTTAGCATTTACTCTCTAACTCCATCTATATTGTTGCAAATGGCAAGATTTCATTCTTTTTTTATGACTGCATAATATTCTATTGTCTATATAGACCACATTTTCTTTATTCATTCATCTATCAATGGACACTTGTAAATAATGCTGCAATAAACATAGGGGTGCATGTATCCCTTGCATTAGTGTTTTTGTATTTTTTGGGTAAATACCCAGTAGTGTGATTACTGGATCATAGGGTAGTTCTATTTTTTAACTTTTTGAGGATCCTCCACACTGTTTTCCACGGTGTCTGCACCAGTTTTCATTCCCACCAACAGTACATGAGAATTCCTTCTTCTCCACATCCTCGCCAACATCTGTTGTTTTTTGTGTTTTTTTTTTATTTTAGCCATTCTAACAGGTTTGAGGTGATATCTCATTGTAGTTTTGATTTGCATTTCCCTGATTAATCAATGATGTTGAATATCTTTTCATGTGTCTGTTGGTCATTTGTTTGTCTTCTTTGGAGAAATGTCTGTTCATGTCTTCTGCCAGTATTTTAATTGCATTATTTGTTTTTTAGGTGTTGAGTTGTGTAAGTTCTTTTTGTTGCCTGTTTCCTTTGCTGTGAAGAAGACTTTTATTTTGATGTAGTCCCAATAGTTTATTTTTAATTTTGTTTCCCTTGTTTCAAGAGACATACCTAGAAAGATGTTATGGCCAATACCAGAGAAATTACTGCCTGTGCTCTCTTCTAAGATTTTTACGGTTTCAGGTCTCACACTCCTTAATCCATTTTGAGCTTCTTTTTATGTATGCTGTAAGGGAGTGGTCCAGTTTCATTCTTTTGCATGGCATTTAGCTGTCCAGTTTTCCCAACACCATTTGTTGAAGAGATTATCTTTTTCCCATTGCATACTCTTGCCTCCTTTGTCAAAGATTAATTGACCATCTGATCATGGGTTTGTTTCTGGGTTTTCTGTCCTATTCCATTGATCTATGTGTCTATTTTTGTGCCAGTACTATACAGTTTTGATTACTATAGCTTTGTAATATAACTTGAAATCTGGAATTGTGATACTTCCAGCTTTGTTTTTCTTTTTCAAGATTTCTTTGGCTATTTGGAGTCTTCTGTGGTTCCATACAAATTTAAGGATCATTTGTCCAAGGTCTGTGAAAAATGTTGTTGGTATTTTGATAGGGATTACATTACGTGTAGATTGCTTTGGGTGGTATGGACATTTTAACAATATTTATTTTTTCCAATCCATGCATATGGAATGTCTTTCCATGTGTTTGTATTGTCCTTAATTTATTTCATCAATGTTTTATAGTTTTCAGAGTACAGGTCTTTCACTTCTGTGGTTAGGTTTATTCCTAGGTATTTTACTCTTTTTGGTGCAGTTGTAGATGGGGCTGTTTTCTTAATTTCTCCTTCTGCTGCTTCATTATTAGTGTATAGAAATGTATAGATTTCTCTACACTGATTTTGTATGCTGCGACGTTACTGAATTCATCAGCTCTAATAGTTTTTTGGTGGAGTCTTTAGGATTTCTATATATATTAACATGTCATCTGCAAATAGTGAAAGTTTTACTTCTTCCTTACCAATTTGAATGCCTTTTAACTCCATTTTCTTGTCTGATTGTTGTGGCTAGAAATTGTAGTACTATGTTGAGTGGTGAGAGTGGGCATCCTTATCTTGTTCCTGACCTTAGGGGAAAGTTCTCAGTTTTTCCCCATTAAGGATGATGTTAGCTGTGGGTTTTTCATATATGGCCTTTATTATGTTGAGATATGTTCCCTCCAAACCTATTTTGTTGAGGGTTTTTATCATGAACAGATATTGTACTTTGTCAAGTGATTTTTCTGCATCTATTGACATGGTCATAATGGTTTTTATCCTTTCTCTTATTGATGTGATGTATCACATTGATTGATTTACAAATATTGAGCCACCCGCATCCTGGGAATAAATCCCACTTGATCATGTTGAGTGACTTTTTTAATGTATTGTTGGAATTTGGTCAGAATTCCATTTTTGAACATACTTTATAGAAATAAAAACTAACATTAAAAGATATTTTTCTAGTGTTAAATAAATTAGCGAAGTAACAACAAAATGAAACTGAAAACAACCTGAATATCCCTCAGGAGGCTGAGTCTGAAATACCATGGTACAATCATTGTATGGACTATAATATAAACTTTAAAAAGAATGAGAGCTAAATCTGTTTTCTACAGAGAAAGACATGATATTACAGGTACATAAAACACCTGGATAAAATGAGAAAGCTGTGTTACATGCTGATTACTTCAGCTGGGAAAAGAGGACAAGTGGTAAAAATAGTAACTTTTTCATTAAGTTTGTAAAATTTCACTTGTTACAAAGAACATGAATTATAGTTGTACTTTAAAAATCTAATAATGGAAATTTTTAATGAATAATATTGAGTGTTTAATTATAATTTATAAAATGATCACCCTTGAATCATAATATTCCTAGTATAATACTATAGATATAATTTCTTAATATTTAGGTGAGAACTATCCCTTTCTATTTTTTTAAAGATTTGTTTATTTATTTTAGACAGAGAGAGAGGAGAGAGGAGGGGCAGAGGGATAGAGGAAGAGAGTCTCCAGCAGACTCCATGCTGAGTGTGGAGCTCGATGCAGGGCTTCATCTCACAACCCTGAGACCATGACCTGAGCTAAAACCAAGAGTCAGATGCTTAACCAACTGTGCCACCCAGGTGCCCCATTCCTTTTTATTTTTAAGGTTAATGCTATAAACATTATGGGAATGGCACTTTTTCCCATGCCAAATATTAGCAAGGGAGATGCAAATTGAATAATAATAAAAACACAAAGCAACACAACAACAAAAACATTCTAACTTCCAATAATAACTCCCTTTAGAAGAGGGTATATATTCTTAGAACAAGAGCATACCTTATTGACTTTCCATTCTGTCAAAATCTGTGAATTCTGTAGGAAAAGCTGTGACATTACTTCCATAATGCTGTCCTTTAGTGCTTCTGCCTCCATCAATTTCCTAAGCACTAATATTTTTCTATGTACTGGTTAAAAACAATTCTAATGTGATTTATTAACTGTGTGCTTTTTGTCTTTCCTAGTGTCTATAATCTTCTCCATGACTATATTCCAGCTAATATTCCATTAGTTTCTAACTGGTGTCAAGAGAGTGGGAGAGGCTTAATAAACACCTACATGAAACGTTGGTGTCCTTCCTGTCAACTAGAGTGCTTATTATTCAATGTAAATTAGATGGTATTCTTCTGAAGTGGGCCTATTTCCTTTTATTATTTTGGATTTATACTGCTTTATTTTATTCAATAGAGGCTGTTGCTGCTCCTGGTCTAACTGGTTTCAAGTATTTGCAAATTACCTGGAAGGGCCAGTATTTTGAATTTTACTAAGACTCATACTTGAATCTCTTAAGGCTGAGATACAAGAAAGAGCTACTTAGTGAATTTAGCTGATAATGCAACATCCACGTCTCATTTTGACTCTATTTCTTTACATGTCTATGAATAAGCAGTAATGCTTATGAAAAAATAAAAACACTCCATGAATAGAGATGAACTCAGATGGCCATGAAGGCTCTTTCCCTTCCCCCTTTTAATAGTTTAGCAATAAATTGGCTCAGGAGATCTGAGTTAGCACAATGAAAAAAACCTGCTGGTAAGAGCCATTGAGACCCAGAGGTTACCTCTTTCTACAAGACCAGACCATTTCCTCCACTAAGAAGTACCTATTTTCACATAGTGATTTGAGAACTCCTGCCTCATTTTTTCTGTAAATAGTATATGGAGACATCTCAGGATCAGGGGTTCTTTCCTGGAGCCCTTTCAGGGGTATATACAAGGCAACTATGCCCACCCAGCCAAAGCAGACCTCCCTGTGGCATAATGGCACCTTCAGGGTCATGTCCTTTCTGCTGCTTCCTTTTCTATAGGTTTTCCCAGATCCACCCTAGTTTAGTTTTACACAGCGTGGTGCTAATCTATATTCCTCCTTGTCTTTGTGTGGAAAAATGGCCTTTGAAGGAGAAGCCAAATACTAGAGCTGTAGAACAGAACTTACAGATGTTAGATTTTTTTTTTAAGATTTTATTTATTTATTTGACAGAGATAGAGGAAGAGCACGAGCAGGTGGAGCGGCAGGCAGAGGGAGAGGGAGAAGCAGGCTCCCCGCTGAGGAAGGAGCCGGACGTGGGGCTCAATCCCAGGACCCTGGGATCATGACCTGAGCCAAAGGCAGATGCTCAACTGACTGAGCCACACAGGTGCCCCTAGATTTTTTTTTTAATTCAAGTATAATTAATAAAGTGTTGTGTTAGTTTCAGGTGTACAACATAATGATTCAACAAATTTTTTAAAAAGATTTATTTATTTATTTTAGAGAGAGAGTGCTGGGGGGAGGGGCAGAGGGAGAGAGGAACTTAAGCAGACTCCATGCTGAGCACAGAGCCTGACAGGAGGCTCGATCTCACTACACTGAGATCAGGATCCTGAGATCACAACCTGAGCCAAACCAAGAGTCAGACACTTAATTTACTGCACCACCCAAATGCCCCTGATTCACCAATTCTATACATTACTCAGTGCTCATTGTGATAAGTGTACCCTTAATTACCTTCACCTATTTCACCCATCCATGTTTGTCTCTTTTTTTCTTATTTATTTATTTATTTATTTATTTATTTATTTATTTATTTATTTGAGAGAGAGAATGAGAGACAGAGAGCATGAGAGGGAAGAGGGTCAGAGGGAGAAGCAGACCCCCTGCTGAGCAGGGAGCCCAACGTGGGACTCGATCCCGGGACTCCAGAATCATGACCCAAGCCGAAGGCAGTCGCTTAACCAACTGAGCCACCCAGGCGCCCCTTCGTCTCTTTTTTCTATGTTCATTTGTTTTGTTTCTTAAATTCTACAAATGAGTGAAATTATATACTCTTTGTCTTATTGAAACAGTATTTATAATAGCCAAGATATGGAAGTGACCCAGCTTTCCATCTACAGATGAATGGATAAAGAACATGTAGTATACGTATACAATGGAATATTACTCAGTCATAAAGAAGAATGCAATCTTGCCATTTGCAACAACGTGGATGGATCTAGACGGTATAATGCTAAGTAAAATAATTCAATTACAGATGTTAGATTTTGAACAGCATATGGATACACTGCAGATAGAAGCCTAAAAAGCTATCATTTTATTCCTGTTAATGACCAGTAAATACTGAGTAGTAGAGAGTTTCTCCTTTATAAATGAAGACAATACCTAAGGACTGATATGAGTTGTTCACAAGGATATATTAGTAAGTGAAAAAAGCAAGGAATAAAACAGTGTGTTTTGACCTTCTGGTCAAGAAGTAGGGAAATGGCACATACATACATTCTTGCCTTTCCTAAAAGAAATACTAGAAAAATAAACTAAGAAAGAGAATTCACTAAAAGTATGTGTATGAGGGAGACTGGGAGTGTGTCAATAGTGGTAGTGAGACTTCCCTGTGTATACTATACTGTTCAATGTAGTTTCAGTTGCTAAGTTATTTGATTATCTATTAAATCATTAGATTAAAAGCCAACCAACAACATATTTTCCTTTTCATAAGATATTCTAGGCTAAAGGAACAAATAAATCCCCAATATTTTCAGAATTCAGGAATGTATTTTATTTTGTTTAGCTGGATAAAAAAACAAAATATGAAATAAAGTAAGAAATAAATCCTGTATAAAGTTGTATAATTGAAAAAAATATTTTCTTGTATAACCATGGAAATAAGCCATAAACATTAGTGTGATATGATCTTGATTTTTAAAAATTGCGTGGACTTGTAATAAATTCCATTTTGCCTCAGCTCTATCGGCAAACTGTAAGAAGAACTTTTAGGAATGTTCTATTTTAAAAAGTCACAGTAATGCAGTAAAATGCAGTAAAATCATGAAATAACAAAAATAAACTGCCTTAAAAATAGGATTTTTATCGGGGTATAGAATTATTTTATATGCATCCAAATGTCTCATGAGTGTAAACCAGTACAATCTAGGAACATACTGTAAGACATATTTTAAACTTGTAAGTAATTAATTTACAATTTAACCATCTTTTAAATTAGACACCTAAATCAAGATTACATTTCTACATTAGAACTGACATATGGTTTAAAGTTCAAGATAAATCAGGCTGTAACAATTGTACCATATGTGTTTTAAAAAATTCACATCAAAATATTGAGGTGACAAAGGCAATGGAGAAAGTGGAAAGACCACCTGGGGGTTAAGTTATTGGTTTGGTAGTTTAATTGGGATCCCAGTGGTCAACCTTTCCTTTCCCATCCTCAGAACTTTTCCTATGGAAGTGTTTTAAAAGGAATTAAGGGAAGTAATGAAGCATAAGAAAGCCATTCCATTTATCTTTGTTTAAATTATTGTAGGCATTTAAATTAAATTTGATTTGTAGTAGCTTTAAACATTTTAGTTTTGCTTAATTAATTGTAAGTAGAAACAAGATTTGTGACAGAACTACTGTGCTTAATAGACAGAGGGATGATATATTTAACTACCAAATCAAAAAGCGACAGTTTTATCAGTGCTGTAAGTTCTTTTCCTGGGGCCTATTTCAACTTTTCAGAAACAAGTAAACAAGCAAACAAAAATATGGACATGTTAGGGGCTTCTGGCTGGCTCAGTTGGTAGAGCATGTGACTCTTAATCTCCAGGTCATGAGTGTGAGCCCCAAATTGGGTGTAGAGCCTACTTAACACCAACAACAAATATATAGATATATATGTACATATATATAGACCAGTTAGCTCTCTGAACAAAATTTAAAAAATGGTTTTAATGAAAAATGTATATCTTCCCTCGTATTTCAGCAGTTATTGCTCCATATCTTAATAGCAAGCTTTAGAAATACTGAAATAACTCCATAGTTTTTGATAATGTGAGCATATTTCAATCAATAATGCATATATATATTCCAGTTTTGGGGATAGCATATGCCTGTTAAAGGACTTATATTTTTACCACTGAGTTCTGTAACACTGATGGTGATGTATTCTAGTAGGGAAAATATGAGCATTTTTGTTTTAAAATATTTTCTAAATAAAAGTACACAAAATATAGTATATTACATCATCAGAAATTAAGGTAGTTTTACTGCTTCACTTGGCTTTCTATGTTCAGATTGCAAGATGGCTTCACCATCTTAAAAAACGATCTAACTTTCCCTCCTCTGCAATTCACTTTTTCTTTCCATATACTAGTTTCATTTATTATTTTTATATTCTTTTTTTATTTCTAAACAATTTTTGCCAGTAGTATCTATAAACTTAGAATTGAGGGGGAAAATAGTACCAAACAACAAGTGTTGCCCATTGTTGTCAGATCCTTAATCCTTAAAATGTCTTTGAAATGTATCATTTTATGGTTGTCGAGTTACTGTTACAGTATCATAAAAAGAGTTCCATGTTGGAGTCAGACAGGTCTTGTCTGCCTCAAAACTGTCTCTACCAGGTCTTAGCAGAATAATATGGGATAAACTGATTTTCAGCTTCTTGGGATTCTGTAATATGGAGATAATGCTACCAATGACTGTATATATGGATAAGCAACATATATTTTCCCCCACATTTCTCAATAATTTGATAAACTGATAACTATTTAGGGGTTGTTAGATTGTATATATGATGTTTGTTAAACCGAGCACACTTCTAAGTAAGCACTGATAGGCTTTGGTAGGGAGAGCTAAGTACCTAGACAGTTGCATGAACAAGATGTTCATTATACTGTATTATTAAAAAATAACATCTCCTATGGTGTAGTTTATAAATATCTAAAAGAAATCACAGGACAGGGGCGCTTGGGTGGCTCAGTTGGTTAAGCAACAGCCTTCGGCTCAGGTCACGATCCTGGAGTCCCAGGATCGAGTCCCACATCAGGCTCCCTGCTCAGCAGGGAGTCTGCTTCTCCCTCTGACCCTCCCCCTCGCATGCTCTCTGTCTCCCATTCTCTCTCTCAGATAAATAAATAAAACCTTAAAAAAAAAAAAAAAAAAGAAATCACAGGACAATTTCACAACACTGTCAAAAGGGAGGTTATGTGGTTGAAACTTTTTCCAGAGACAGAATTTTGTACATTCAGAAAAATAAATCATCTTTGTTCATCCTTTGTTAGATATTGCTTTAGCTAATGAATACTGAGTCATGATAATTAAATTTCTTGGAAAATAAAGGATATAAACCATGATTGTGCATTTTAATTTATAATAAGAGATGTAATTCTTAAGGAGACTTATTGATTAACATGTTTCACCTATATGTTTTCCAATCATAGGAAAATTACACAGGAAGCCAAATTATGAGAAGATTGATGAAAATAGAATCACATTAAGAACAGTTGATTATATGTGGATTTTATTTATTATATCAGCTTTAATAACTAGGGCATCTATCTTCTCTAAAAGGAAACATCTGCCTTAAAATACACAATGCTGTCAGCTTCTAGGTAGTACTTGAATGGGAATGGATGGCTATAGATGACTTTTTTTGTGTGTGACTCCCTAAATTCAGTTTTAGAACAATTCCTCCTATGTCTGACATTATTTTCTTTAGACATTATATCACTATGAAATAAAAAATTGGTTTCCTAAGGGTTGCATAATCAATCCATTGGAGTGTTAGATAAAAAATAAAACCTTAATCTATATTTGATAAATACTATAATTCATTCCTTATAATCTTATTTTATGTATGTTTGAGTCAAACTAAGCTAAATTCGTCATAGGCTTAATATTTTCTTCACAATTGATGATTTCCTATGTCTCTTATCCTAGCAAGTGTGTGTTGATTTTATATTTTAACTGTATTTTAACTGAGGTCATCTTTTAAAAAAAAGTCTCAAATTTTAGGGAGTCATCTCTTTTCTATTCTTTGTATCAATATCAGCATTCCTTAGTGTGAATTTATAATCTCATGAATTCCTGAAATTTTATTTTAAACTAATTACCATTAAGAAAACTATACTGCAAGTAAAAGCCTTCTCTTAAAATTTTCTATCTAAATGCTCTTAGATTATCATCTCCCCTAACCCTTTCTTGTCTTCAACAACCATCCCCACCACCAGCAGCAACAATAACAAATTCCCTTAAAGTAAAAAACAAGCATAATCTAAGAGAGAAGATACTGTCCATCAACCATACAAGATACTGAATAGTCAAAATTTACTTCTGTTATGATCATTAAAAATATTAATTTACAGTCATTTACATCGGAGTTCAAAAAATATGTTGGTCACATTTCTGCTTAAACCATGAAGTATGGGATTTGCAGAGTAGGATACATTGTTCTTAAATGGCTATTCAGGATTGTTGTTCAACAGTGACAACAATGGGTCATTTTATTGCTAGAAAGGGACAAATACATGAAGAAAAAAATAGAACCTCAATGCCTGATGGTATTACAGATTAAGCTTAAATGACTTAAAAAGAGTATTTTATAGAAATTGTGGCATATATCTGTGTTCCTAGGGTGCATTATGTCTGGAGGCTAGATTTTTATCTTTATTTCTCTGTTTTGCCTTTGGATTATTCACACCCTTGAAATGTGTCTAAAAATTAATTTCTTTCTTAGAATTCACTGATTCTTACTATACTTATCTGGAAATGATTAGAAGGAGAAAGGAGTTTAACTAAATAAGAATCACACTTCTTCTAGCTCTCTGCTTTTGGTGTGAAATTTTGAAGGATTAGGAGTAACAAACAGGGTCTCTCTCTCATCCTGACAGTGAGTTAGCAGGAATACTGGTTTGTATCCTGCATACAAAGGGAGTGACTGCTCAAAACCTCACCTTCTCCTGAAGGTCTGCAGCTGCTTTAAGCATTGTTATCTAGAATGAAATTACAAGACCCTTGTATTTCACTAGTAAGGCCATTTTCAGAACCACAAAACCCCTGTGTAACATATCCCAGGGACTCTCCTGGCCCCTCACTAAATTACTAGGAAAAAGCCCCTTTGCTGGAGTTCCATCCAGGATATTCCATCCTAGTCTGATCCAAACATTCTCAAGGATGGTTCAAGACTGGGCCCTGCTGCCTTAGAGTCCCACCCAGAGCTGTGCAATGTTTGCAGCGCCCATGCCCTTTGCTTAACAAACATGTGACCACACTGGGAAGAACAATTGTGCTTCTCTGTTGTAATATGAAAAATATTATGATTTACATGTATTGAATACTTTTATAGAAATAGATAGGAAAAGGTGGGAAAACCTCTCACTCCCCAAATTTAAAGCTGACTTGTAAAGCTTGTAAACCTAGAGTTGGGAAACTCTGAACACTCATATGAAGATTTTCTCTTAGCTCATTAGCAGGTTTATGTTATTAATAATAAATCAAACTAAGAGTACTGTAGTCAAAGGACCTTTCATTTCACAGAGGAAAATCTAAGTCCGTACATATTGTAAGCCATTCATATGAGATATGGGTGGCTCTCAGGAGCTGGAACAAAATGCCAGCAAGGTATAAATGGCATCAGGGGTAGTGTTGCCTATAAATATTTCCAGATTTATAGCCTTCTGTGTGAAGAACATATTGTGTGAGGAAATACATTGTGAATAAATGGAAATTGTACTCCACTAAAGTCAGAAAGGGGAAAATACAGTTTTATTTCTTCCCAATATTTCTGCATCATGGTATCTCTAAGTGTGCAGCCATAAATCTGAGATGAATCTCAAGAAATGGTATAAAAGATTTCATTGCTAATCTGTCAGATTTTAGAATTTCCTTCATTCAGTTGGCAGGAGAAAATCACAAAGGGCAGAGGCAGACAATCTGACCAGAAAGCCTGGGAGACCTTTGGCTTCCCTGGTCCTTTAGTGCAGGAATTTGAAATCGTGAAAAAATGAAGATTAAATAACTTTCATTCAGAGAGAGTAATGTATAAAGATCCAGATGTCTAATCATTGCCCATCAAACCTGAAAATGAGGCTTATGATCGTCAAATGGACAAATTACATAAAGAATTATCATAAATAAATGTATTTTTGTTTTCTCTGCCTTAACAAAATACAAAGATTTGACCACATGGAAATAGCTTTTGTTCAGCCATCATAGAGTATAGCAACCATTATATCATTGATCAAAGGTATTCCTTATTTAAAATTGGTGATCTTACTTGTAAAATAAAAATTATTATGTCATAATGTAGTTTGGGGTATTAAGTGAGATAATACGGGTCAAGTGAATTGTCAGGTTCCTAATCCACAGTCCTTGCTCAATAAATAGTAACAAATAATTACTCTGGATCTCGAACTAAAGTTACAAACATGTCTTTAAAAATACAAATTTGCGGGGCACCTGGGTGGCTCAGTTGGTTAAGCGTCTGCTTTCGGCTCAGGTCATGATCCCAAGACCCTGTGGGGTTCCCTCAGTGGGGACTCTGCTTCTCCCTCTCCCCCTGCCCTTCCCCCCAGCTTGTGCTCTCTCTCTCTCTCTCAAATGAATAAATAAAATCTTAAATACACACACACACACACACACACACAAAGAACTTTGGAGAGGTGTTTTTGTTTTTTGTTTTTAAGTCATAGAGGGTTGAATGAAAGAAGGCCCTCTATCTAGCTACATCAAGCACTGTTTTAAATTGGGTGTAGAGATTTATAAGCAATAAAATTTATTGATTTTTAATTTCTACTGTTTAACTATGAATTAGCAAAATTACGCCAAAGACTAATAAAGATCTTTGTTTAATTAAGAAACTTGACATAATTTTAACTGTTGACCTCTACTTCTTGAGCTACTGTGTTTTACTGAATCTTCCAAAAAAATAAATTACAGCCTCTGTGTTGGTCAGAGAGGCCTTTAGTGGGTAGAGCATCTGGTTTTCTAGTTGAATGATATCTCCAGTCACATTATGTATATAGGATACCTGAGTGAACTTTTATGTGGAAAATGTACACCATAGAGAGAAACACAAAATGTATGAAAGCCACTATCCTTCTCACCTGGGTTATTTTGCAGCTTCTGGTATATAGTTCCATTTGATTAAGGTAACTACAAACATTTGCAATTCCTCCCATTTTGAACCATTTCTCACATCGTTTCAGATCTCTGCTGCCCTCTTGCTCTCTCTTCTGACTTTCTTTTTTACCTTTAGTATGGCTTTTAAAAAGAAGACACTTTCAGGTTTTAAAAATTATTTCACACTTTCTCCGAGTCCAACTTAGCTTCTTTAAGAGTTGATTCTTCTGGGCACCTGGGTGGCTCAGTTGGTTAAGCGACTGCCTTCGGCTCAGGTCATGATCCTGGAGTCCCTGGATGGAGTCCCGCATCGGGCTCCCTGCTTGGCAGTGAGTCTGTTTCTCCCTCTGACCCTCCTCCCTCTCATGTGCTCTCTCTCATTCTCTCTCTCTCTCTCTCGAATAAAAAAAAAAAAAAGAGTTGATTCTTCTGAGTGTTTTCAATTATCTAACAAAACAAAGTTTAGGTAAAAGTAAAAGGTGATGCTACTTAATGATTTCTTAATTATATTTACAGCTGTCCCCCAATTGATATTCATAACATACTTTAATAATTTTCATATATCTTACTCATTGAGACTTTACAGTCCTTTCATATATAATGAAATGAGTCCCATTTTTAAAGAATGAGGAATCTAGACTTCAGAAGTTTAAAGTAACATAATCAACATTACCTAGTCAGTCAGTGATTGAACCAGGACAAATCTTTTTTTTTTTTTTTTAAAGATTATTTATTTATTTATTTATTTGAGAGAGAGAATGAGATAGAGAGCATGAGAGGGGGGAGGGTCAGAGAGAAGGCAGACTCCCTGCTGCGCAGGGAGCCCGATGCGGGACTCGATCCTGGGACTCCAGGATCATGACCTGAGCCGAAGGCAGTTGCTTAACCAACTGAGCCACCCAGGCGCCCCGAGCCAGGACAAATCTTCTAACACCTGGTCTAATATTCTTTATTTAGTATTCCAAGAACATTATTAGTTAGACATAGTGGGTAATATTCCTTGACATTAGGTAGAATGACATGATAACTGATATTTATGTGAGTGCTTACTCTCTTTTTTTTATAGCAACCTTGTAATAGAGGTATATCAAAATTAAATATACTTCCCCAATGCCACACAACTAATCTGTGGTGTATCAGAATTGGAATTCATTTTGTTTTTCATTCTGTTGTGCATGGTCTTAATTTATCTCCTATACTGCAATCTTAGGAAAGAGAGAAAAAAAGAAAGTTTTAGTGAGAACCTACTATGTGGCCTGAACTGAGAGACTCTATAAAGCTAGTTTCATATAAAAATGAAAAGTGTGCCTTACATTATGTATATACAGAGTTAAATCCACATCTATCAACTGAATTGACCATAACAACGTCTCGATGAAGAAGAGGTAAAGTGTAAAACATGAAGAAGGCAGGGATAGCTATCTTTATTTTATGGTACATGAAACCAAATACCAAATAACCTTTCCATAGAGAATAAATAAGGGATATTATCCCATTGCATGGGGAAACCTGTTTGATACAATATCAGTTCTTTATTGGTCATCCTATAATTAGCAACTACTACATTATCTGGCATTTTAATGAATACATATTAAATAAAAAGTTAATGAATGAAGAAAAAGCAAGGAGGAGAAGCTAGTTATTCTGACTTCTTGCCCACAAACACTGAACTTATTCCTTATTAAGTTCAATATATAATAGAGTTCTTTTAATTTTTTTCCATTATACAAAGAGTGCAGAGTTGAGGTCTAAAATGAAAGCAGTATTTTAACAGCCTAATCCCTTAGTAGGATCAAAAGATGCTTAAGCAACATGAGGAATAAAAAAAATATATATATCTACAAGATCCTGGAAAATCTTGAGGAGCACTGGCTGTACTGTTCACTTTAGTATGTAGCTAAAGCAATTTGTAAATATTAGTGATAAAGTTATACAGGGCGGTTTGTAGATTCTAGCAAAACAAATCAAACAGGACATTTTGTATAAACCAAAAAGTTTTCCACTGTGCAAATAAAGATGCATGTTGATAGGAGAATACGAATAATATATTTCAATATTCATGAAATTTTGACCAAAACTCAGTGCACAGAACTTAGACTATATTGCATTAGCTTCATAAAGATGATGCCCTCCTATGATTGATGACAGTCCCACAACACCTAAACATGCTACACTTCATACCTAGTTAGTAATCCATGAATATCTTCTGAATGTAAACTATGTCTATTTAAAAATGTTCTCTTTTTGAATATTAATAAAAAGCAAAGTTTGATACCTTCAAATTTTAAAAGAATAGTGTCACACATACACACACATACGTACACACCCCACAGTCATTGAGATTAATTAAATCAAAGTCAATTCTCTTAGATAAAATATGGCATACTATTTCACTTTGCCACACAGATAGCAGGGATCTGGTTTCCAAAGTATATTGTCTCTCCTATTGTAAAACTAATTTTAGAACAATGTCTCCTTTCCAGAGACCATATATTATTTCTTGTTTCTGGACGGGGAATGGGATCTGTAGGGAAAAGGGATTTTTAAGACAGAACAATGTTAGAAAAAGAAATGACCGGCATACTGAATTATTTAAAATAGGTAGAAGATAAGAATAAAAGATGAGAGTTGAAAAATAAGAAAACAATAGTTCAGCTGAAGAGTGCTTAGGATCTTTTTGGTCAGGCTGTAAAAAAAATTATTTGTTTATACATAGTACATGTTATTGTTATTTTTATTTATTGTATAACTTCAGTGTTATAAATAGATGACAAATTAATATTGTTCATCTAAAGATAGCCTGAGTGGTTTTTTGGGTCTGGTGACATCTAAGACTACTGCTGGTAAATAGGGATAAAAGGGAGCAGTAACGAAAGGGAGGTTACCTGGATAAAAGACAAAGTGACACATCATTAAAGCAGATAAAATACAGTAGATGCCTTCTGTATTTATTACAATGAACATTTGTAATTGCTATTTTATTATTTTACTGTTATGTTTTAAAATGAACTAAACGTATAGTCACATTAGTCATATATAAGAGAAGTCTAGGTATATAATTATCTTTAATTCTTCACATTTAACCCAAAGTTTGATGATGCCTTTCTGAAATAGCATGGACCAACTTCTGCTTACATGTCAAGGATTAAGCTCTCCAGAGTGAAAGTGTAGTAGTACCTAAGCTGTGATTATTAGATAGTCAGCATGGGTAGAATTATTTCCTGGTGGGAACTAAAGGTGGGCAGGAGAGAGGCCTGACTCTCTAGGCTTCAAACCATGTACACACACACACACATGCACATGCACATCTGCTTCATAACTTTATGATTTAGTCAGAATAGTTTCATGTTACCTTGTTGTATGGTTGTTAATATTAACATCCTATAATTTCATTTAAGAAAGGGGTTCTGCTACCAAGTTTTTTGAAAACCATTGCCTTGAATGAAGTAAAAAAAAAAAAAAGTTTAAAGCTTGGTTTGATATTTTATAAACACAAGTTAAGTGACAGAAAAATCACATTGCTGCTAGAATATATTGTCATTCTCATCAGTGGTCTTTTCCTATTCATGTCCACACAGAAGAGCATGCAGTTGGCATTATTCTTACTAAAAGTGTACTGTTTCTTACCTCTAAGCACCTCTGGTATGATGACCCATGGATTAGATGCCTTAATTGAAGCTCATTTTTGGTAACAGTTTCACATTTAAAATTAACATTGACAACAAAAATTGAACATTTTGATTAAATATGTGGTCCCTCACTATGAACTGAAATCCATTTTATTAAATAGCAAAAAAGTTTAGATATTAATTGATTAATCATGAACTTACAGTATTCCTCCTTTCATGGACTCATCTGATGTAACTTCAGGATGCATAGTCCCACTGATAATTATAGTCTTGGGCTAAGCAAACAACTGCTACTTCAGTAATATGTGTCTAGATAGGCATTTGAATAAGTAAATGCAAATTTTTGACAGCATTATGGATGTAGAGTTGAATCTAATAAACTGTGCATATTAAAGCATACAATTTGGTACGTTTTATAGACAAACATATACAGACTGGAAACTATCACCACAATCATGATAAGAAACATATACATCAAAATCTAAAACTGTAATCTAATCATTCCTTCCCCCTGACCCAAATGACCAGCAATCTGATTTCTGTTCCTATAGGTTGCTTTGTAATTTCTATAAGGTTATATAAATAGAATTATACCATAAGTACTCTTATTTGGCTTCTTTCACTAAGCATAATTATTTTGAGATCCATAAATGTTGTTACTTGTATCAATAATCCATTCCTTTTCATAATTGAATAATATCATACTGAATGGACATATGGTTGGTTATATCAGCCCTCTGATGAATATCTGAGCTGTATCCATTAGTTGGCTATTACAAAACTAGCTGCTATGATTATTTGTGAGCAAGTCTTTGTGTGAATATACGTTTTCATTTCTTTGGGTTAAATATCTAGGAGTCAAGTGACTGGATTCTGTGGTATGTATATGCTTAATGTGTTGAGGAACATGTGAACATTTTTTAAACCTAATTTCCCTACTAGGTTTGCCTCTACCACACGTCCTAATTCCATTGATCAGGACAGGCCTGTGTAGAAACAGCACGGTGCATTTGCCATGAGCTAGTTTCACAACCATTTACATCTGACGACATCTTCAACAATGATGTAGTCACTTGCTTCTACAAATAGGCCTTTTAGTTTGGGGACTTAAAAGTCCCTTTATATTAGAGAGTATAATTCTTCCTTAGGGGTTGTCCAAATATTTGTTTTGTTGCATTCGAGTATTCTATTTTATATATAAGCTGCCAACTTAAGCTATTTTTTTCTACTAGTGTAGGGAATTCTCATGTCCCATAAAGCAAACTTCAATCCAATAACCCTGAATAATATGTACAAAACTCTAATATAGATCTGAATTACTGTCTTACTGAGCAACATCTCCTCAGTAATGTGGAACTTCTTTCATATTTTTCCATTTTTTAGTTCAGTGAAATAGGAGTGTCAGGTTTGGACGCCTTTGCCTTACATAATATCCATGGCTGGAAAACACCAGGCAGTTTTTTGCTTTATTACCGTGCCTGCGATTACTTTGCAAATCTAGATAAATGAATTTGGTTAGGACCGTTGATATTATACCTGGCTGCCTTAACAATTTCTGGAAGTAAAACATTTCCTGTAGGTTAAATATATATATCCTCTACTGGGAAATCAAACCACAACTTTCCTTTCCCTCAAAATCTTTGTTAAGGAACACTCTGTAAGGGACTCCTGGGTGGCTCATTTGGTCAAGCAGCTGCCTTCGGCTCAGGTCATGATCCCAGGGTCCCTAGGATCGAGTCTTGCATCTGGCTGGCTGCTCAGCAGGGAGCCTGCTTCTCTCTCTGCCTGCCACTCCTCCTGCTTGTGCTCTCTCCCTCTCTGACAAATAAATAAGTAAAATATTAAAAAAAAAAAAAAAGGAACGCTCTGTAAAACCAGTTTCCAAGACACTGAAAATGTGATACATGACATAATGAAACAAGGGCTCCTACACATCCATGGATCCAAAAGGACACTGTGGAATATGGGGACATAGCCTGAGAGCCAGGTATGGGATATTTCTCTGTTTCTGCTATCACAGTCTTCTGTAGTGTTTGCTCTGATAATGAAGACATATGCCTCAATTTTCCTCTCCCTTATTGAAAGCTTTTGTCTGTGTCCACATCAGCTTCGAGTATCATGCCGTGTTGATAGACCTATTGCAAAGTAACAAGGCCAGCTCCCCCTGCAGTGAGTTTTGCAATCTTGCTCTTTTTTTTTTTAATGCTGACATGTCCTTGAAATGGCACATTCAACCTGAAGCAGATTTTCTTGTAACACTTATTACTTGTTTCCCCCCCCCGATGATAAAGGTAATAATTTATTGTTGTAAAAATTTTAAAATAAAACAATTACGAAGAAGAAAAAGTGCATATAATACCACACAACTCTGTCTCGTATATATGCAATGTTTTATATAATTAGAATATGTATGTATGTATACATTCAGTTAAAAGTATATTGAGTGCATTTTCTTTACCATTAGATATTCTCTGAAACTCTTTTACTTATGTATTTATTTTGAGAGAGAGAGAACACGCACGTGAGTGAGAGTGTGGGTGGGGAGTGGAGGGGCAGAGGTTGAGAGAGAATCTTAAGCAGACTCTGTGCTGAGTGTAGAGCCCAAGTCGGGGCTCAACCTCACAATCGTGAGATCATGACCTGAGCTGAAATCAAGAGTCAGACACTTAACCGACTGAGCCACCCAGGCACCCCTCTGAAACCCTTATTTTAATATTTTTAGAATAGCTTCTTTGAAACAGAAAAATTAATAAGTTTTCAGTTAGATAACCTCTTGTCAGCTGTCTATTCTAAGGGTAAGAACACAAATGCACATATAGAGAGTCTGTTTGGCATAGAGTTTGATGGAAAGGTGAGACTTTCCTCACTCAAATACAGTAGAATTTGTCTGATCTTCATGGTAGCAGTGTCCATACCAAAAGTTGAAGCTCAGGGTGGTGGTTAGTCATCTGCTGTGGCTGTCATTACTACCCTCACAATTCCTCCTGCCACCACATCATTACCGCCACCTCCACGACTCTTGCCATTATTGTTGTATTGTTTCCAAAACAGCACACCTCCCATCCACAGAGCAGGGGGAGTACTTGTAGTGCCATAATTCTCTATGGCATCATCATCCCCTGCCTCTGAAGAACCATCTTCCTATGTAGTCCTGGATAAAACAAGTTTAAAAAAAGTTGTCTCAAACTTCCTGAGAGGTAACAAGTCAAAAGGGACTTGTGATCTAAAGTTGCATGCAGCATTTCAAAAGGGTGTTCTGCTACTTCAAGTTTTTCTTAAAAAAAATATGCATTTTGTTTCAATGTTCATTGTAAACAAACCTGCAATAGACTTGTAGAGTGAACAATAGAACTGAATGGCATTTTTAAAATCATGTAGTTCAGTCCTTTTCATTTACTTCTGAAGAAGTTGAGTTCTCAACAAGTGAAGTATCTGTTCAAGGTCACAAGCTATTAAAGGGAGCATTTGACTTAGAACCAGATTCTCAGTCTTTATAATATGCTCCACCACAGTTCTAGCCTCAATGTAGGAACTTTGGCAAGATACTTACCTTAGGTTTTCTGCTCATAATTTGGAAATTGAATATAACCTCACAGCTCTGTCCAGAACACATTTAATCGTTTTGCTGATCTGTATAGCTTAATTCATATAGAACTTGAAAAAAAGAAGAAAAAAAAAGAATGACTCAGGAGCATTTTTTTTTTCTTTCAAATTTATTGGCACACTTTTGCTCATGCTAGGGACCAAAATTGAATTCATCTCAAGTTTGGTATAACTTGAAGCCAGGGTGCCATCCTGAGCAATAAGCAGTATTTCTTTCAGTTGAGTTTCTAAAAACAATGTATGGTTCAAGGTGGGTGATGTGGCGCAATGAAGAAAGGCTGAATCATCTATTTGCTCCAGATGCCAAGTTTACTGAGGTCTAGAAATTATATCCAGCAGGGGGAAGAGGAGATTAAGGACCGATCTACTGGTGAGCTGCTGATCACAATCCCTAAATACCTGGCCTGCCTTGCTCTATAAGTAGTATATTCGTGCTGTTTGAAACTTATTTTCTAGACTTGTAAATTTTCTTTTAAAGATTTTATTTATTGATTTATTTGACACAGAGAGAGACAGAGAGAGAGGGAACACAAGCAGGGGGAGTGGGAGAGGGAGAAGCAGGTGTCCCGCCGAGCAGGGAGCCCGATGCGGGGCTCGATCCCAGGACCCTGGGATCATGTTCTAAGCCAAAGGCAGTCGCCTAACCAACTGAGCCACCCAGGTGCTCCTAGACTTGTAAATTTTAACTACTCAGTTCCCACATTTACCATGCATTTGTGTCTACCATGCTGGCTCATAAAACAAGCACAGGACCTACTTTGAGGTAGCTGTTTAACTGTGCAATGTTGGATAGGTTTTGTTAACTCCAGGGCTCAGTTTCCTCAACTATGGTATTAAAATGGTAACATTTGCCTCTTCAGATTTATTGTTAAGATTGAATGAGAAAAGGAATGTGGAATAACCCAGCAGAGTGCTGTTAATGAATAATATTAAGACCTTGATTAAAAATGATTACCTCACCTTTCTGTTCCCAAAAAGAAGAATGTCAAGGATCCTGATCTGAACCAGGATGTTTCTCATACTTGAACTTTCCAAAAATATGCTTTCATTCAAACCCTATTCTTCATGGCTTCATTAGTCTTTCATATCTTCATTTAAACGTCAAGCTGGAATACTTCTTATGACAGTTTCCTTGAATTAGATATGCAGTCCTGGGAATTAGAACTGGATCACCAGCTCATTTGGTGGTTGAATAAATACCACGATATTGATGATGCTACTTTCATTTATGACCCTCTTGCTGATTTGCTCTGTGCTTTTCTACTATTATTAGCCTCATTGGTGTCTTTGGAACAGAGGCATGACTGCCACAGCTTCCTGATAGAAAAAAGGATTAAGGCTAAAATATGCTTTACCCTGTGTGATTCTATCATTACTTGAGTCCTTAGAAAGGCTTTATATAAACTTAAGTGATTATAATGATCACCACTTATGATAATCATCATAAGCCAGGCTCAACCATAAGGCCTTTTGTATGATCCATTATTTGATGTTTGCTGGCCTGGATTGGTTTTTAAGTAGCAAACTAACAGAGAAACTTATTTCATAGAAAATGCATGAACAACTAAGATTGTGTCTCCTCTGTCAGCAATATTCTACACGTTCAGGATTTATCTGCCCAGGTTGTCCTATTTGACTACATGTTAAATTATATCCTCTTATACATTGTAGATGTATTCTTTCCTCTTACTTTAGTGTATATTTTTTTTATATTCTGCAACTTAGCTTTGTCAAACTATATTTCAATTATTGTAGCCTTTAAGGGATATAATACTCACCCAGGCTTCTTAGTTTCACCATATGGAATAATTTATATGGTGTTATATTCTTAGCATATTGGAAAAGAAGAAATGGCTTATGAAACATAGAGGGATGATAATGGTACCTGGAGGCCATTTTGAATTGTTTTTTGAACGATTATAAGAAGAAAATCTACCAATGATCTATCATGACAAATAGAGAAATATGTCTTTATTTACATCATTCTTTATTTCCTTCTCTATTTATTTTCTTCCTTGTATAAATTCACTAAAAACCATATTTATTGTGTACCTACTTTTTGCCAGGATTTTGTTAGGCACTGGAGTTATAAAACATAATAATACTAGATGCCTTCTCATTCCTTGTGTGAGTGAGCAGATACATGTATTCAAGAGACTGGTATGATGAATTGGAGTGAATTTGGTTTAACTGGAATGAATGGATTTACCAGATCTCTTCTAGTATTGAGGTTTCCTAGTACTGAGGAAACACTTCATCCACATTATTTTTTCAGTTTAAGCATGAACTCATAAAATCTTAAAATTTGAGGAACTTACAGAAAATATCAAGTTTTACCTACTTCCCATCCTGATTTTAAAGATGAGAAAATTGAAGCATAAAAAAATTATGACATTTGTCCAACAACATACAACTAATTGATGACAAAGTTAGAATGAAAACCCAGGTATCCCAACTTCAAGTTCATTAATCTACCACAATAGCACAAACCCACCAGCTTTCTGATAATACGAGAAATGTCTTCCCAGGTTAACCTGAGATACTTTACACTCCTTCCCCTCTTCTGCCTGACATTTCTAAGGAAATTTCTCTATGTCTTACTATTCAATCTCAGTCTCAAACCATGTAACTCTAGGGAGTATCTTTTATTTCCATTTAATATCCTTACCCTTTATCTCTCTTGAGGGCAAGGATTATATTTTATTTGCTCAAGATCCCCAGAATCTAGAATAATAGCCTGTTTCTATGCATAAAAAATAGACACTCAAATATGTTAGTTGAGATGACTTAATTTGATTTTTTTAACCTCTTTAATACTGATCAAGAAAACTTGGACTATCACTGCATATCTTTAGGTAATCATTTCTTCATTACTAATAAAAGTTGAAAGAAGTACCACAGAATGAAAGCAGGTCATTAAATGCCGGCAGTATAACGGCGACCAAGTTCGTAATTTTATTTTCATAAATCTCAGGTGTTTGGTTGGGACTAAAATGAATAAACAGTGCCCTCTTCTGTCTGGTAACCATAATGGTGCTATGTGGGGTATGAATTTCAGTCTACAAACTCAGATGTAGAAAAAAAAATGACTTTTTATTTGTATATTCTCTAAGTTAACCTGGTTTTACCTTTGCTCATGGGAATTTAAACATAGTCATTGGAACTTCCCTTTACCTCTATCACTTGTGTTGGACCAGGTGAACCAAAGTTCTAGATCAGTAGGTCTCAAACAGGGGTGATTCCTCCCCCCTCCCCATGGCGGGGGCAGAGGGACATTTGGAAATGTCTGCAGATACTTTTGATTGTTACAACTTGGGAGGCTTCCTACTGCATGTAGTGGGTAGAGGCTAGGGATAGTGCTAAACAGCCCACAATATGCAAGATAGTCTCTTGCAACCAGAATTATTTAGAGCAAGATGTCCATAGTGCCAAGTTTGGGAGACTCTTTTCTAGAGGCTTAGACTATATCAAGACATCAGAAAGACCCATCAATTACTTGTCATTTTCCCAGATTGGTTACCAATGAGATACCCATTGTCCTAGCCCATGTAGCTCCTTCAGGTTTACTACTTGCTGTTTCCATGATACTTTATGGGAAGATGTGAAACTCTGGTCTGAGTTTAGAAGATGGTGTTTTCTCTGAAGTTTTTTTACATCCATACTGAACTTTTAATGGGATATGTAGACATCTTCCTAGTCTTCCAAATCTGAGAATTTTGAGCTCATGGAAGATCTCTCTCTCTCTACACAAAATCTATTATTTCTAATTTCCTAGTCTTTTTTTTAAAAAATGAAATATGGGAATCTTTGCCTCAAACTTTCCCTTAAGCAAAGAATCATTAAATCAACACTTACTGAAGGCAGAAGGGAAAAGACTAAACATTACTCTATAACTTAAAAATGTTCCTTGACATTCTTTTGACATTGATACCAAAGCTTATTAGTCATTAAATCATTTATCCCTTTATTCAGTTAGGATATTTTTATTGAGTATAGAGTGTATTTTGTTTCAAGGTGCTCAGAGTGGTAAACAAGACAGACAACATCCTTATTCTCATGGAATTTATGTTCTAATGGGAAAAGACCAAAACATACTTCCTCTCAAAAAAAGAAAAAAGAACAAGAAAAGAAAAATATAATTTCAGGTTATGATCATAACGAGAGAGCTAAAGAAAGAAATACAGGGTAATGTAATAAATAAATGAAGTAGGGGAAGGGATTTCTTTCGGATAGACCAACCAGAGATGACTGGATAGGGCTGAAGATAGCCCATCTGGACTCCCATGGGGAGGAGGATCCAGCCATGTCAGGCAAGAGAGCAGTAGATACAGAGCCGAAGAGCCTGATGTGGAATGAGCAGATGAGTGGGACATGTCTGAGGAGTAGAAAAGGTGCCTGTGGATGTGTTTTCAGCAAAAAAGGCATTTCTTAGTTTTCTATAATTTGAAATTATGTATTAATGTATCTAGTCCTCTTATAAAATGTATTTTAATTCTAGGCTCTTCACTTTGACATTCCAAAATCATTGTGTTGTCAGATCAGCTAGGAGGACCTGACTGAGCATGCTATTCCCACTACCTGCTTTGGAAGAAGACCCTGTAGCCCCCTTCCTAACAGCTTCCCTGAGTGTCAGACTGTTCCTGATACCTCTGGAGCAGTTACTTGATATTAGTGAGCCAGAGGTGGATAGTCAGAGAAATATGATTTATGACTAACTCACATTTAGGATTTAGAATTCAACCTCAATTTGAGAGGAAAATATCAAGCATGACTCCTATTCCTAGACTACCTTTTGTCTATTTTTTTCTGTTTTTTTTCTTCTTTCTCTTCTTTCCTCTTTTCCTTTCCTTCTTTTTTTTCTCTTCGATGACCACAAGTTTCTTATTTACAGATTTTAATGTTAAACATTTACAAAGTCTGTACTAGTGAATTTTTATGTATAATAATACTGCATACTGTCTCATTAGGAATGCTGAAAGAATTAATGAGATAAGGTCCAGAGAGAGCATTAAGTGCCTTGGGAAAAAAGATATATAAATGCAGTCATTTCTATATCAGTAAGTATATATATACATTAAAACTACCAATTTATTGTGACCCTGAAGTTTAATGTAACACTATAGTTTATTGCAGCTTCAGTTTCTATATGAAAACCTCAACCTGAATATTTCCAAGTTCTATCTTTTCTGGCCTCTTTTGCATAAAGTGGGGCCTTGTAATAAAATTAATAATAATAATTTATAATAATCATAAACAGTGTTAAACTTCAATACTTTCTAGTCACTGAATAATGTTCCAGTTCATCATCTTATTTTATCCTCACAATGACCCTAAGAATTAGGTAATATTTTTGCCATTTTACCAGTGAGGAAACTAAGCTAATTTCAAATCACTTTGAGCTGCCTAAGAAAGGCTTCACAACAAGAGTTAAAATAAAAAGACATGAAATAGTTTTCCTGAATTCTGATATGAGACATAAATGAGTAATGACTGAGTTTATTAACACTCTTTCCAGGGCAGGGGCTGGGGGGGAGGATATCTTCCTCTTGGTTTGGTTTAGAGACAGCCCAGCTCAGAGAGGGGAAGTCATTTCCATCATCACTGAGAATCTATGTGAGAGTGAGTCTTTGCTGGGATGAGCTTAAGGGATAATTTTACTCTTATGCAATGAGTAAAATCAGATCAAAAAAGATCTTTACTTGGACTTTAGGAGAAAGCAGTATGTGTGGAATTATATTAAACCCTGTGTAGCATAGCACAACAGATACTCAAAACGGGTTGAATGTAACTAGAAGCAGCTAGTAAGTATCAGATCAATCCAGAATAACAAATCTGGAGTAAAATGGAGGTATCCAAATTGCTACAAATGTTTCATCCAAAAGTATAAAGAGTTTTAATGGGATGGGAGATAGAATAGTGGAGGAAGAGGAAAAAAAGCAATAGAAACAAACTTTTCCTGCATTCCAGCTATCCATGGGCTAAGCAATTCCTACTTAAAGCATCTTAGTACAATTGAGCCTCACCACAAACTTCAGGATTAGTTATTATTATCTAAAACTTTGTTCTCATGGACCCTGGGGAAACAAACTGAGGGTTTCAGATGGGAGGGGGTGGGGAGAGGGGGTAACAGTGTGATGGGTATTAAGGAGGGCATATGCTGTGATGAGCACTGGGTGTTATACGTAACTACTGAATCATTGAACACCACATCAAAAACTAATGATGTACTATACAGTGACTCACTGAACATAATAAAAAACAAACACAAAAACAAACCTTGTTCTGAGGAAACCAATATTTAAAATGGTACGCAAAATGCCAAAGCCCCACAATCACCAATCGGAGGGCCAGAATTCAAATTTAGGTCTGTATTACTTAACATTATTGGGTCTTTCCACTACATGACACTGCCCTAAGACAGTTGGTCTCCCCTCCCCTAGAATGAAAATTGATTAAACACACACACACACAAACATACATCTTCCAGATGTTTGCACCTTCCAAAGTTACTGGATGCATAGAAGCAAGCTGTGTATAATATAGCGTAGCCCCGCCTTCCTCCCCCCGTCACAGTGTTTGCTCTATTATTATTTGTCTTCAGCCCTGAAGGAGTTAATGTCACCTCAAAAGTGATTAGAGTACTCCTATTTCTTTCTTAGTTTCCACTTAAACAATAACATTGTATATTCAACTTTTTATTTTTGCAATACCAGCCAACTGCTTGCCTTACAGAATGCAAAATGCTGCCAGCAAATGTTTTGAACACTCCCCCACTGATTTTGTTCCTGAAAAGAAGAGGTCAGTCTTATGTTAAAGACAAAAAAAAAAAAAAAAAAAAAGAGCGCTGAAGGATGTGGGCATAAATGGTAGACTTATCTCTTCCTACAGTATCACCAACAAAAATGTTACTTGTGACTTCTGACAGCAGCAGTTGTTCTCAGTTTCTGTTAAATCACTTTATTTTGAGTTGAATAAAATACGGGAATCAATGATGAAGTTATATGTCACTTCATGGTAGAGTATAATCCAAGTAATTAACAGCAGACATTTATAAGGAACAGATCACAGTAGGGGCACCAGGCAGCAGTCCATTGCAAAACAACAGGACCCAAGAAAAGAAATCTGATAACTGAATTTATTCAGCAGTTTCAGGGGCTGGTGATGTATCAAGGAAAGAAATTGCAAAGATTCTTTCCCAAGAATACTGTGGGAAGAATACACAAAAATGGCTAATAATAAAACACGTGATTGTGTAGAAATTCCACAGTGGTGAACTCATGTTATTAATACCTAAGGAAAAAGAATAAATTGCCCTGTGAGCCTAGCTGCACATATATCGCTGCAAAGAGGGACTGCATGTAGAGATAAAAATACACAACAGTTACTCAAACATATCAGAGACTTTGGCAAGAGAGGGACTATTAATATCCAATCGGAGTCGGTTGACATAAATGGAGAGGGTTGAGTGATGCTCAGGGCAAGGGTTAGAAAGCAAAGAAAATGCTGGTTAAAGATCCATGAGATGGGAACGAATCTGAGGCCGTTAGTGGTAGGAAATAGGTAGTTTTGCTCCACAGTGTGAGCTAATTATGGCAAGTTCCCATCTCTGGAGTGGTCCCAAGGGAAGGTAAACTCTCCACAGCTCTGAAAATAAATAAAGGGCCTGTGTGCAGAGCAAGGTTTAAGGGAAACCAGGGTCGGACTGAGGAGGCAACCCTGGCCCTCGCCCAGTTTTTAACAGCCAGGTGTAGAGAAGAGATCTCCCACTTCACATTTGTTTGCTTTTCATGAAACCTGTTTGATTTCTGGATTTCTTACCTAGGCTCTGTATTACATGAATCATACATAATTTAAATGAAAACAAATATCAAATTAATTCTTGTTAAGTACTTTTACTTGGATTTGCAATAGTGACAGCTATCTTTACATTATTGCCCCATTGAGATTAAGGAGAAGAGATTGAGATTAGATTAGATACTTAAGATTAGATGAAGATTAAGATTGGCTACTACAGCATAAAACAAAAAATTTTGAAATACAGAAGATGGAAGCACAGTAGAGGTACAGTGAGGACAAGTGTTTGCTGTTGCCATTGATATGTTTTGTTTTGCTCATATCCAGTGTTCTTTTCAGCTATCACTGATAATTTTGCTTCATCCATTCAAAAGTATGGATGTACTTCATTGTAGTGATAAGACAGTAAGCAGGGCAGACCCAGTCCTTGCATCACAGGGTAAACAAGGACTGGCTGCTTGATTCAGCAACAACGCTGCAGTCAAGTCTGGTGAACATCAAGACAGTGGAAGTGGAGAGGTCAGGGAAAGTTTGGCGGAGGAATCCAACCCCGTCCAGCTCTTCCTGAGCCAGACACCACCCAGATACAAGATGTTTAAGCTGAAACTGAAAAAAAGAAACGGAAGTAGGTTAGCTATTTAGACACCGAAGTTAAAATATTTATTATTTAATTTCCTAGAAAATTTAAATTCTTAGTAATTTTTGGTGCCATTATCATGTCATATAGTTTTAATTAGAATTATCCCATCTATTTATCACACACGAACACCTTGGTTTGTGATGAGCACATAGGGATAGCCAAATCGCTATTCACCCCCAAAAAACTTCCTCCTGATTATTTTGCTTTCTTTTTCTTTCAAAATTTATTGGAATATAATTCATATACCCTAACATTCACCATTTTAAAGTATAAAACGGGGTTATTTAGTATATGCACATGATCATGTGATCATCACCACTATCTAATTCTAGGACATTGTGAGCATCCCAAAGAGAGACTGCATACCCATAAGCGGTCATTGCCCACTCCCTCCTCCCCCCTCCTTTAAGAACCACTAATCAAATTTCTGTCTCTACAGACTTGCCTATTCTAGACATTTCATACAAATGGAATCACACAACATGTGGTCTTTTGTGATTGACTTCTTTCACTTATCATAACATCTTCAAGGTTCATCTATGTCACAGCATGTATCAGTACTCTGTTTCTTTTTATAGCCAAATAATATTCTATTCTATAGAATTTTGTTTATTCCTCAGTAGATGTATGTTTGAGTTGTTTCCACTTTTTGGCTATTATGATTGGTGCAGCTATGAACATTTCTTTTTCCAAGTTTTTGTGTGGACACTTATTTTCATTTCTCTTGGGTATATACCTAGGAGTAGGATTTCTGGGTCATATTGGTAACTCTGTGCTTTCTTCTTGAAGTACTGCCAGACGTTTTTCCATTTTGCATTCTCACCAACAATGCTTTGCTTTCTTTTTATAGACCCCGGAGGAACTGGAGGATGTTTCTGACTTGGAGGAGGAACATGAGGTGCGCAGTCACACCAGCATTCAGACTGAAGGGAAAACTGACCGGGTAAGTCACCTCCCTGGGAGGAGAGCTGTAGGCTGTGCCCTCTTCTTGTCAATCAGACAGCCTCTCACAGGTGGGACTCCAGGATCTGGAGATGGTTTTGCAAAAGCCCGGGAAGAAGAGCTTCAGAATGCAGGGACCACAGCATGAGGGGACTTACTTCCTTGACCTTGAAAATGTCCTTGATCTTGAAAACAGTGAGACCATTTCTGGTCAGGTAGCAAATCACTACATGCCACTTTTGATCTTTATAGCAGTCATGGAAATATGGAATTGAAATGTGTACACATTTGTTTAAAGTAGAAAAGAGAAAACAAGAAGTTATAAATATACTCTGAAATTCTAGAAAAAAAATATTTCTGAGAAACTACCCCTATACTTTTCTTCCTTTCTGCAATGCCGCCTTCTCTTCTTACCTTCAACACACACACACACACACACACACACACACACACCCCTCTGAAGATGCTAACCAACTTCTGAATTACTCTGAGGTATTGTATTTCACTTTACTTATACCCTTATACCCAGTGCTTGGGAATCTGTGAAAGTCTGGTTTCCTAGCCAATGATAGCTTGCAACTGCAGACCAGACTACAGAACTTGGGTCTGAAAGCCAGGCAGTATAACATGGCAGCTAAGACTGTCCCAGAACACATCTGAATTAGCCATTTCCTTACTGTGTCACCTGGGAAACTCACTCAGCCTTTCTCTTACTTGGTTCCCTGATTTGTAAAGTGAGGATACTAAGAGTACTCTCTATATGTGGATTATTGTGGGAATAACTCAGCTAACTAGTAGAGCACTCAACACACTGCTTAGCTCCTAGTAAGTTCTCAATAGTCATGAGTTATTATTGTAGTTGTCGTAGGGATAGTATAATTATCATCACCATTATTACTGCTATTAATTAGTTAAATTCAGTGACATTACATTTGGAGATGGATAGGAAAAGATAAATTTAAGAAAGTTCCATGTGTTCAAATGTTCAGATTACTTAGAACTGATATATATTAGTCGTAACACCTGTGTTTTATTAGAAATGGTGGTTTTCTTGAGTTTCCATTCCTTGCTGATTATTTGGGTTAATTCCCAGCCCTCTAGAAGCCAGTTCATGTTGGGAACTGTCTGGGGGCACCCAACATCTGAAAGAAGTTTCCTTCCAATGTAGTAGGCATCTTTGGTAGTAGCTCAATTTTTCCAAATGGCAATGGAATGGGAAATAAGTTTTGCTAATGGCATAGTTTGCTTATGCTTTCAGGTAAGTGAGTGAGTGATTCACTTCAGCTGCGGCTGAGCCATGGAGGTGGAGGGTAGTTGTCAGGATTTACGAAGTAACTGATAGGAGGAAATTATGTTAAAATAAATGTACCTTAGAAAGATGCTGGGATTAGGATAAACATGCCATAGTTCTCATTCTGGATCATCACATGTAGACAATGAAGCCTTGGTTAAGACCTTAAAGCTTAGAAACTTCAAGTTTCTTTATCTGAAAATGAGAAAAATAATATCATACCTTCTTACAGCATTATTGATAACTTCAAAGAAGATAATGCAAATGAAAGTGTTTTATAAACGTTAAAATTTATATGCTAAGAAAATAAGCTTATTACTACTATTTTGATTTGCGTTTTTGTTCTTGGCTGGGGTTACAGGCCAGCTAGATGGCAACTGGACTATTGTAGGTTAAGAAGTTGATGATCTCCATGGTCCTGGATCTTAAGAATCTTTCATAGAAGCCACTGTTCCTAACCATGTAGAAATCACCCTGGAGCTGCTCTGTATTCTGGATTTGTGTTCCACTGTGCACAGCTCCCTGGAAGGCCAGTTCATTTGGAATGCACCTGGGCAATACCCTCACTACTGTCTCATGGCAAGATAGATCCCTAACCATCAAATCTACTGGAAGCAACGTTATATTCAACCTGGCCACTCTCTGCTCTAGTAAATCTCTCTGCATAAATTCCAAGTAGTTTAGATTTTCTTCACTTCCTGCCTTGAGGCTTTTCTGAAATTGCTCTGTGGAATTCCCCAGGAAGCTGTTCAGATATCCTAATACATACACAATCTTATGTGAAGCATTAACACTCCACAGAGCAACCTTGATGAATACTCTTATATTCCCTGGATGGGCCATTTTGCATTTTCCATAGGTATTCAAAGGATTCCCAGGGGGATCAAGCTGTACCTCCCACCACGGTGAACAGCTTGATAATATACCTTTGGATTTGCTCTCCTTTTTTTTTCCCTGATCCATTTTTTCCCAGGCTCCTGGTTCAGTTCCCCAAGATTTCATCCCAGAATCAGCTACCTTCCATTCTTAGGCTCTGCTTTTGAGGGAAAACAAGAAAAGATAATTACAGTATATAAACTACTGAATTATCACATTAACTTTGCTATATTGATACATTATCCCAGTTTTACTAATAAGATCACTGAGGTGCAGATTTATATAACTTGTCTAGTAAGTGGGTTATGTTTTCAGACAAAGAACTTTGGTGATTACCACATCAATGCACTTAAAACATAGAGTTAGTGGAATGAATCTTTTACTAAGAAGCAAACAAATCACCACCACCACCACAATAAACTTGATTCACCATCAATGGAATGAAGGGATGCTGGTCTGAGAACTGGAGGAAGGATACAAATTTTCTTTTAAAATTTAAATAATGATTATTATAAAGCGTGGATAGTTTAACTCAAATAACAACCTCTTATTGAAAATCTGATTTGTATCAACAAAACCAAAAGACAACCGACAGAATGTGAGAAGATATTTGCAAATGACATATCAGATAAAGGGCTAGTATCCAAAATCTATATAGAACTTAGCAAACTCAACACCCAGAGAACAAATAATTCAATCAAGACATGGGTAGAAGACATGAACAAACATTTCTGCAAAGAAGATATCCAAATGGCCAATAGACACATGAAAAAGTGCTCAATATTACTCAGCATTAGGGAAATACAAATCAAAGCCTCAATGAGATACCACCTCACACCAGTCAGAATGGCTAAAATTAATAAGTGAGGAAACAACAGATGTTGGCAGGGATGCAGAGAAAGGGGAACCCTCCTACACTGTTGGTGGGAATGCAAGCTGGTGCAGCCACTCTGGAAAACAGTATGGACATTCCTCAAAAAAGTTGAAAATAGAGCTACCGTATGACCCAGCAATTGCACTACTGGGTATTTACCCCAAAGATACAAATGTAAGGATCTGAAGGGGTATATGCACCCCAATGTTTCTAGCAGCAATGTCCACAATAGTCAAACTATGGAAAGAGCCAAGATGTCCATCAACAGATGAATGGATAAAGAAGAGGTAGTATATATATATACAATGGAATATTATGCAGCCATCAAAAAATGAAATCTTGCCATTTGCAATGACGTGGATGGAACTAGAGGGTATTATGCTAAGCGAAATAAGTCAATCAGAGAACTCACTGATATGAGGAATTTGAGAAACCAGACAGAAGATCATAGGGGAAGGGAGGGAAAAATGAAACAAGATGAAACCAGAGAGAGACAAACCATAAGAGTCTCTTAATCTCAGGAAACAAACTGAGGGTTGCTGGAGTGGAAGGGGGTGGAAGGGATAGGGTGGCTGGGTGATGGACATTGGGGAGGGTATGTGCTATGGTGAGCACTGTGAATTGTGTAAGACTGATGAATCACAGACCTGTACTCCTGAAACAAATAATACATTATATGTTAATAAAAAATAAAAAAAAAATCTGATTTGTGAGTTTATTCCTACAGTTTCTGTGCTCATGGTAGACCAGCTCAAACTGTCCCCCACCCAAACCACTTGGGCAAAATGATCATGTTTAGGCAGGTTTTATGATCTCTCTCAGACATCTGGCACTCCTAACAGACCCCATATTCTCTATAATTATACCTCTATGCTTATCTTTCTATGTTCAGTCTCCTATCCATTTGAGACTTTAACTCTGTATTCTATCCAGCATTCCAGAAGTTTGCATCCATTGGACTGAGTATGCCTTTTGACACATTTCCCAGATACCATCGGGTTGAGAAGATACCATAATATTTTGAAGTGGATTCTGTTGAGAATTTTTTGAATACTCATGCCATGCCCAATGAGGAATTTCTGGTCACTGAACAAGACATGTGTTTGGGTTCTTTTTTGTTTGCTGCTAAATGCCTTTTTGGTTCTTGGCTTATGCAGACTCTGCTATATGGAACATGCAGTAGAACCAATTTCAGGCACTGTTTAGTAATGGAGTGACAGTTATTTATTATCATTTTACTTTCTGCATTTCACTCCTAGTAGCTTTGGCTTAACATCATCTGTTATTGCTGTCATCAGTGGCAAATACCACTGGGCATTGTAAAGGTCTATAACCAACAAGTAATGATTTAGAGTCCATGGTCAATGAGAGCGAAATACTAAAAGACCAATAGTGCATGCCTTATGAAGTAGCAGAGGGACAGCAGTGGAAATTAGTGATTATCTTAATTATTAAACATGAATACTGACTGGACCAATACTGTGGTTATATCCAATAATCAGGCATAACACAGTGATACAGGAGTATGATTTTGCTATAGGTTTACAGGACATTCTTTAAAGATCTCATTGTTTATTCTGTTCATTCTCTTAGCAAGGATAAAATAGAAATCTTTTATCTTAAAAACTCATATTCAAAAGAGACATGAAAATAGACTCCTGTTAAGATCATCAAATTTCTAAACCTACTGATAATAAGACTTTTTGGTAAGTCCTAAAAGCTTTCTAAAAGATTATGCTAAATACATGCTAACTCATATTTTCTATTTAAACAGAACAGGGCCAGTTATCATTTAACACTTTATATCTTACAGAATATTTCCAAATTGGTGTCTTACATAACAAAAGCCCTGGAGTTTTTCTTTCTCCCTTGATTTTACTAACTAGGGAATTTAACTCAAAGAATTTCAGTAGTATGTGCAAATCATGTAGAATGGAACCAAATCCCAGTTCTTCCGGCATGAACCACACTCTGAGCAGAAGTGTAGCAGACTTGTAAATTGGGTAGAATCTCACCATCCCTTAAGATCTCATTGCCCTCCTATTGTTACAGCCAGTATTATGGACTTGGTATTATCATTTCTCTACTAGAAAATGATTCCTGAAGACCATAAACCATAAGTATCAGATCTGCTTAAGCCTCACAAGTTTTGAAATGTCTCAGTGGTATAATCTCACATCAATAACAAAACCATTTTGTTGGTTACCATTTAGAAACTACATAGTGATGCCCAGACCTTGTCAGTCTTTCCCTGGTGGATCACTTCACCTTGATGAAATGGAATATTAATCAGATAGAGTCAGATAGTGGCAAACCTTGCAGGACAATAATCCTGGGTCTCCAAGCACAGAATCCAGAAAAGAGAGGCAGTTACTCCTCAGTGTCTTATCACATTGGCCTCTGTGATATTTCTTTTTTTTTTTTTTAATTTTTTATTTATTTATTTGAGAGAGAGAATGAGAGACAGAGAGCACGAGAGGGGAGAGGGTCAGAGGGAGAAGCAGACCCCCCGCTGAGCAGGGAGCCCAACGTGGGACTCGATCCTGGGACTCCAGGATCATGACCTGAGCCGAAGGCAGTCGCTTAACCAACTGAGCCACCCAGACGCCCTGTGATATTTCAATAGAAGGAGCATTCTAATTTCTAGATTTCCCCCCTCATTTATTATCTGCAGGAGGGGCAGCAGGAAATAAATAGCATCAGCAGAGCGGTGGCTAAAAGTATGTTTCTCATGCCTATCTGGAGTTTTAGAAAGACTTAAGACAATATGGGGCACCTGGGTGGTTCAGTCTGTGAAATATCTGACTTAATCCGAGGCTTGTGAGTTCAAGCCCCATGTTGGGCCCCATGCTGGGCATTGAACTTACTTTTAAAAAAAGACAATAAAATAGATTGAAAGAGAGTTTTGTGAGTGGAATGGGTGAGCAAGTGACTCGCCTTTGCTAGCATTGCCTTATAATATAGAAGTGTATGAACTTGGGAATCATATAAGCCTTGGTTCAAATCTGGGTTCCACCCATTGCTATCCATATGATCCTGGAAAAGTTAGTTTACATTTCAAACTGCTTTCTCATCTGTAAAATTGTGATGATAATAATAATAATAGTATCTATTTTATAGTTGTTCTTGAAGATTAAACTAGATACATGAAAAATTTCAGTTCAGTTCTTGACACATAAGTGCTCAATCAGTTTTGATTTTTATAAAAAATGAATTTCATGGTAAGTGTAGACTTGGGTGTTATTGTTATACTTTGACTTCCTTTTGAGTAGATCAAGAAGCTTTGTAAATAAAAGTCTCAGTCTTCTAGTATGAGACTCCTTTGGTTTCTTAGTTTTGTTGTGCTAAACATTTTGACATGCTGGAAATTCTATTACCAAAAGTCTTTTGAAGCAGGTTTTTTTTTTTTTTTTTTTTCACCAGGAGGAGGACTTATCAGAAACTGCTTCAATATGTTAGAAGGAAGATGACATTAATGTGATTTTTAATGATGCTGGCACTTTTATGTATATCTAATTCACATACATAATGTAGAACTGAAATAGTGATCACAAAAACCAACTCTTGGGGCACCTGGGTGGCTCAGTCGTTAAGCGTCTGCCTTTGGCTCAGGTCATGATCCCAGGGTCCTGAGATTGAGCCCCGCATCAGGCTCCCTGCTCCGCGTGAGGCCTGCTTCTCCCACTCCCTCTCCCACTCCCCCTGCTTGTGTTCCCTCTCTCGCTGTGTCTCTCTCTGTCATATAAATAAATAAAATTAAAAAAAAAAACAACTCTTGATAGTAGGATAAAACAGAAAATTTGACACAATAATTGTCAAGTTTGTATTTTCTTTTTTTTTTTTTTAAAGATTTTATTTTTTTATTTGAGAGAGAGAGAATGAGAGGGAGGAGGGTCAGAGGGAGAAGCAGACTCCCCGCTGAGCAGGGAGCCTGATACGGGACTCAATCCAGGGACTCCAGGATCATGACCTGAGCCGAAGGCAGTCGCTTAACCAACTGAGCCACCCAGGCGCCCCTGTATTTTCTTTATTGAATGCCCTGCCCTGGGAGTTTTTCTTCTTTGTGGAATGTTGGTACTGTGGTGATCCATTAGTTTCTATTTCTCTCAGTCTTCACTTACCTTCATCAAATTATATAGGACTTAATTTCCAAAGTTTATGGTACATACTCAAAAAAAAAAAAAAAAAGAAAAAGAAAAAGTCATCCATCCTGACATTTATAGGATGCATGTTAGGACCAGTTTTTCAAGCAGTCATTTAAAATCACCTTGTATTGAATGAAATCTTATCATTTGCAACAACATGGATGGATCTAATAATGGATCTAGAGAGATAATGCTAAGTGAAATAAGGCAGTCAGAGAAAGATAAATACCATATGATTTCATTTATATGTAGAATTGAAGAAACAAGATAAATGAAAAAACTAAAAAAGAGGCAAACCAAAAACAAAACAAAAACCAAACTCTTAACTACAGGGAACAAACTGATGGTTACTACAGGGGAGGTGGGTGGGGGTTTGGGTGAAATAGGTGATGGGGATTAAGAGTACACTCATCATGATGAGCACTGAGTAATGTATAGAATTGTTGAATCATTGTATTGTACACCTGAAAGTAATATAACACTGTATGTTAACTATACTGGAATTAAAATAAAAAATAAAATAAAATTTCCTTTTATTTCTCTACTCCTGTCCAAGAAGAACATATGTTCTAGTGGTTCTTCCTTCTGCCTATACAGCTTGAAAGGCAATAGGTCTAAATACTAAATAGAAGATTTTATTCTGTTTCACAGAATTTAAACTTTGATGATAGTGTCTTGTAGATGAGAACTGAAAGAGGAAACTCATTTAACATGACTGACAAAGGCCAGATTTTCATTTGAAAGTATTTGAAGTTGTGGTCTCTGAATGCTGAAATTCAGTTTAGTGAACAAAACATTAAAAAAAAAAAACACTTAGAAATTTATAATTTCAATTGTAGTCAGATCATATTTCAGCATGATAAAATTATACCACCTTTTTAAAGATATATTATTCGTCATATTTACTGATGATCCAAAATTAAGGAAATTGTAATGTAGTCTTTGATGATTAAGATCTGTCATATCTTTAATATTATCTTCCCTTAAGAGCATATAGTTTCTAAGTCTGCTCTGCCTTAAAGAATATCTTTGAGTCCACTGAGTTTATATAACTTCTATACATAGAAGTAAATTGGGACAGAAATAAGAACAGTTGCCTAGGTTACTGGACACAACCTCAAAACGTCAACAGAAGCAAATGAATTGGAGCATGTCAAATGTTAAAATACAGGAGATATTTCTTGGGGTAAAAAAAAAAAAAAGCCATGTACACTCTAACATCATGTTGGTGATTGGGAGAACGTCCTCCTTGCGGCTTTTTTACGATGCTGACTCACCTGAATATCCTCGACCATGATGATAGAAAAAAATGTCATGAATGGGTAGTTTATTTTAAAAATTGGAAACATTTTAATAGGCCCTACTTATTATCAGAATACACTCTCAGTAACTCCAGTTTATACTGAATTAACATACAAAATATGGTAAGACATGACCTCATTACCTTTTTCATGATATAATTTGGTTTAGGTTACTATCAGAAATGCAACTTGCATAAGCCTGGATGAAGTTACATTACTCAAGCAGCGCTACACTAGGCAATGCATTTTCTCTTCATTGGTTTCTTTAATTTCTGTTGTGTACTTGGCAATAACTCTGCTTTCCTATCTTTCTGGGTGATCGTTCTTTTTTTTTTTTTAAGATTTTATTTATTTATTTGAGAGAGAGAGGATGAGAGAGAGAGAGAGAGAGAGAGAGCACGAGAGGGGGGAGGGTCAGAGGGAGAAGCAGGCTCCCTGCTAAGCAGGGAGCCTGATGTGGGACTTGATCCTGGGACTCGAGGATCATGACCTGAGCCAAAGGCAGTCGCTTAACCAACTGAGCCACCCAGGCGCCCCTGGGTGATCGTTCTTAGTGCTTCATGGTTTCCTCTTCCTCTATCTACTTCTCAAGCATTAGGGTTCACTGGAGTTCCGATCTAAGCTCTATAGTCCTCCAATTCTTCCATTTTTCCTGAACACTCTCATGCAGTCCCAAGATTTCAGATGTCTTACATAGACAAGAGAATGTAGCCACATCCTGTCTCGTGAGCTCTGACTATTTATATTGGTAGGCCTGTAAGTTTCCTCTCTTTGTGTGGCTTATAGGTTCTTGTGGCATTTGCTGTTTCCAAGCCTGAATGCATCACCTTACCCTACAAATCTACTCTAACCCCTATATTCCTTATAACACTTCTGTACATTTGGTGGAACACATCTGAACCTGGGAATAATTTTTTACTCCCCTCCACAGCTAGGCATACAACATGTCCCAACTTCACTATCTTCTAAATATTTTCTGAAGTTTTCTATATATATATTTTTTTTTTACCACCTCCACTATCACTTCAAAGAAAATGTTGCATTGGACAAAGTTAAACAGGAAAGGAAGACTTTATTCAAGGCTATTGCAGTAAGGGAGAGAGAACAGAACTTTGCATTTGACTCTCCTGGAACAAAGGGATGAAAATTTTTCAGAGATGGGGTGAGGGAGATTATAGGCCTTCTGTTTTTGCTAATTGGCTTTGCCCAAAGGAAAAGTGAGATTTCTCTATCTTTATGACAGGAGGTACTTTTACAACTTGGAGCAAGGTGCCTCTAAAGAGGTTCCCGCCCTCCCCCAGACCCTGAGGGTATGGGCTCTATGTTCCTTGATGATGGCTGTCAAAGGGACAGCTCCCTAGTTCTTGAGAAAGACAGTCCTTCTTTGGAAAGCTGCTGAGAAACATCTAGAAATATTTACATCTTAAAGGGGTGGAGGAAGAATTTACAATTACAAGTTTTGTAAAGTATATACTGTAAGAAAAGAAAGACCAGGGACCTAGAGTCAGAAAGAAACCTGTCTAAAATTTAGTCAAGCTGAGGAGAACATTAAGTCCATCTTGGTCACTATCTTAGGACAGGTCCTGTCATCTCTCACCTAGATTTTCTTTAGCAGACTCCTGCTAAATTGTCTCCTGCCTTTAGTACTTTCATTCTCTCACTTGAACTTAAGATGATATTTTGAAAGTACAAATCTATCCTCTATCACCATGCGTAAAATCCCTTCAAGGTCTCAGTGTCTCCCCTTGTCCTTAGCATGAAATCCAGTCCCTCAATGTCCTAAGAGAACCAGGTTCTGCTTCCTGCTTTTCTCTTCAGCCTCATATTTCATACTTTCTCTCCAACCCTTTTTCATTGTATATATGTCTTCCTTCCTCTAAGCACCAGGCTCTCCCTCACATCCCTCTCTGAGGTGAACAATTCCCTCAACTCACCATCCTGATCTTCACCAAGAATACCTGCTCATCATTAGGATTCCAGATTAGCCTCGACTTCACTAATACAAATTGAAGTGTAGTTTCCTTCTAACATTCAGGCCTAGATCTGAATGTAGGAAAGAGAGATTCCCATATCGTGACATTCATTGTGTATGCATAATTTCTTACATAATCGTGTTTCTTCTCCACTCATTAAACCTCACTAAACCTGCTCTGATGAAGAGCAGGGAACATGGTTTTTGTCGCATTTAGTGCTACGTTTACAGAATGTCACACACTGCCTGGTATACGTATATGAGAGACGATGAGGAGAACCTTCCTTTTGTAAGACATCTTACCTCAAAAGTATTCTGTTCCTCAATATATTGAACCCAGGGGATTGCATTAATTTCTTTCTTGCTCTTTCTTCCTTCCAACGGTTGTACCTACTTGTGCCAGATAAATCTTACTATAAATTGCTAGGTCATTACTCCGAAATATTCGGTGGCTGTCTACTACCTAGTCCCTGCTATTATAAATATTAATTGTTCTGATTTTTTTGCCAAAGTCCTTTGCAATGCCCCCTTATTCCTGGCTCTATAAAGTATACAAATTCAAAAACTGCTTTTTATTTGTTGAAATGATTCTTGTGTTCCTGAAAGTTAGGGCTATCTTTTCCATGTTTGAATTGTTTACATTTTGTCTTTTTTATTCCCTCCACTACAAAAGTTCTTCAAGATGAGCCCGACTCCCTTTATTTCCATGACACTTTTTTGAACTTAACCCCTTTGATTTAATGATACAAGAACGTCTGCTGAGAGGCCATCGGAAGGAGTTTACTTACTCCTTTTGGATTTTTACGTGCTAAGGTCACCATGCTCTATGTATTGTGAAGTAGGATACCTGAACAGTGTTGCCTTTTTTAAATTCAAATTCTTTAGTCAAATTGAAATTTAAGGTCATTCCATCGATTGTAGAAGTCAGTGTATAATAATCAGAGCAAACTAAAGTTTAAGACACTGCATATTATTTTATCCCAAAATTCTTATATTAGAGTTCTTTTAATAAATACCTCTTGAGATTTCAATCTGGGAAAGATTGTTACCAAATATCTAAACATGCATTTATCAGACAATGGAATTATATTGAAATATATACATTTCCACCCTGCCTTGGTTTCTGGGAAATTCTGAGTTAAAATTAATGCCTAGTAACCAATCTTAAATGCCGGGTATATTTGTTTCTTTGTTCTCATTTGCTTGTCTTATTTTTCTTTAAAAATAAGTAATCTCAAATACAAATTCTGATTAAAAATATTTAAAAGATAACTATTTTATTACAGTTCTCCCCAATATATTGTTCTTGCCACCACTGAGGTAATATATTTTAGAATGAGAAGAGAAAGTAAGTATATCCAGTATTGGAACACTTGGCTGACTCAGTTGGTAGAGCATGAAATTCCTGATCTCAGGGTCCTGAGTTCAAGCCCCACACTGGGCATAGGGCTTTACAAAAAAATAGCTTTAAGCATTATATCTTTTTACAGTAATTTCAATGTCTGTAATTTAAGGCTAAATCTCTTTATTCTTTTATTTAATTATAGGATAGAACCTTGGCATTTATAAATGCATATACCCTATTTTTTAACACTGTTGTATAACCCAAAAATTTATGTATGGAGTTATTTATAAGGCCACTGGAGCATGAATTTAAGTGATATAATGTGATATTTATATGTGATTCACTTGCTCATTAGTGAAACCAGCCTTCTTCCAAGCTTTAAATAGATTATTTTCTACTCGTCGATGAATTCACAGCAGAGGAAATAGCAAGTAGAAAAGCCTCAGAGGCAAGTGTTAGTGAGGCAAGAGGAAGTCTGAAGCTGAAAAGGAGGGCTAATCTTGTAGGGAACATAAACCATTGTAACCTATTTGGCTGTTATTTTGAGTAGGATGGGAAACTATCAGAAGGCTTTGAGCCAGAGAGTGACATGACATGACTTAACTTTAAAGGGGTTATTCTGAATGCTATGTTGAAAATAGTCTGAGAAGTGGTACAGGAGGAAGCAGGAATTTAGAAAGTCATTGCTATTCTATTACCCAGGTGAGAAATCATGGAGGCTGAACCAAAGGTTTTAAGAAATGGAGAAGTTGAGAGCTGTTGATAAAGCCTATATGGTGATGGTGACTTAACTGAGTGTGCTGAAGACTTATGTATTGAGTGTGAGAGAGAGAAAGGAGTCAAGGACAACACACGGTTTTTGGCTTGAGAACTGGGAATGGGGACTTGCCATTTATGTTGATATGGGGAAGACTGAATTGAGCAGATTGGAGATGGTAGAAGATCAGAAATTAATTTTAGGTATGTCTTGTCTAAGAAGTCTATTAGGCAACCAAAGAAAATGTGAGATAGGCAGCTGTGAAGTTTATAATCTAGAGTGGAAGTCACCTTCCACTTCCAGATGCATAGCCTTATATTACAATTTTATAACCTTCTAAATTTACATTGAAGTTTTTTTTTTTTTTTTGAAGTTTTATATGTTACATAGTGACAATTTCTTTTTTTCTCAAAGAAATTGATATTTTAGCTTTAAGTCTTATTTCCTCCTACTTTCAGACCTCATCCCCCCCAAATCTCCTCTTTTCTAACACACTTGCTTTTTTGAATATTAACTTTTTTCGAAAGTCACCACTAATTTCCCTGTTTAAAACTGCAACACCAGGTGCACTGGGTGGCTCAGTTGGTTAGGCATCTGCTTTCAGCTGAGGTCATGGTCTCAGAGTCCTGGGATTGAGTCCCATGTGGGGCTCTCTGCTCAGCAGGGTGTCTGCTTGTCCCTCTCCCTCTGCCTTGCCCACTTGTGTTCTCTCTCTCAAATAAACAAATAAAATCTTAAAAGAAAAAAAAAAAAAACCCACAAAAACTACACCACCATTCCCAACCCACATATAAATGTCTTCACCTCCCTTTTTTATTTTTCTCTGTAGTACTTCCTTTGACTGTCTGACATACTACATTTTTGTTAGTTTAGTCATCTACTGGATAGTGAATTCAATGAAAGCAACAGTTTTAATCTGCTTTTTTCCCCTTTGATGTATTCCCATACTTAAAATAGTATTGGGCACACAGTAAATAGGCCATACATATTTACTGAATGAATAAATGAATGAATGATGTTGACCATGAATGTGCTTTGGGAAAAGGAACATGCACAGAAAATTTGGGGGAGGGGAGTTGTTTTAGATTTAACATTCATATCTAACCAATAAATAACTTGGCTTACAAAATTAGTGGGATAATTATAATTTTTTGAAAATAATGTTTCAGTAAAGAATTACCCAGATGATAGTCATTTGGAAAAATTTTCTGAGGCTAAAGTGTTCAAATGATTCTTTGCCTTGTCCAGTTTTAAGGTGTTTATGATGGACATCTGGCTTCCAAGTGCTGCCCTTTTTTCCTATTCTCTGAATTATTCTCATTGAAAAATTTCTATTTCTTGTAATGATGAAAACATAACACATATAAATTAAGTAATTTTGAGTCATTAGTCTCTGGTAAAATATGAAATACATGCTTTCTTCTTTTCCTATTAAGGATAATGTGTATCAAGTAATGGTTAAGGTAGTAAAAAAAGGAGCTCAAAATAAAATGTTGTTTTAAAAAATCCTTTGATACTCTAAAAATTACCTTGTACACTGAAAGTACCTCAGTCTAAATCCAGGTTTCTATATATGCATATTTTTAATCAGTGAGTGATTATTAATATATGTTTAATTTTTAGAAATGTGAACTTGTATTTCTTATAATGAGTTGCATAGGCTGTAATACTATATATATCTAAAGCTTGGTTAAAATCCTATGTAAATATGAATGGATATATAACATAAAAAATTTCCCTCAGAGTGGAGTCATCAGCTCTATAAAGTTTATGTACTTGTAAGAAATTAGGCTTTTTAATATTTTTAAATTTTTAATTTATTTTTAAATTTTTACTCAAGTATAATTAGCATACATACAGTGTATGCATATAACTTAATGTTTTATTAGTTTCATGTACAAAATAATGATTCAACAGTTTTATACATTTCTCAGAGCTCATCAAAATAAGGTTACTCTTAATTCCCTTTATCTATTTCACCTTCCCCTACCCACCTCCCCTCTGGCAACCATCAATTTGTTCTCTGTATTTAAGAGTCTGTTTTTTGTTTGTTTGTTTGTCTCTCTTTTTATTTTGTTTGTTCATTTGTTTTTTAGACATTCATTCATGAATGAAATAATATGGTATTTACTTTTGCTGACTGACTTACTTCACTTAGCATTGTATGCACCCCTATATTTACTGCAGCATTATTTATAACAGCCAAGATATGGAAACAACCTAAGTGTCCATCTATAGATGAATGAATAAAGAAGATATGGTCTATATATACAATGGAATATCACTCAGCCATAAAAAAGAATAAAACCTTGCCAATTGCAACAACATGGATGGACCTAGAGAAAAAAATCCTTTAAAAAGGCATACCTGGGAGCTCCTGGCTGGCTCAGTCGGTAGAGCATGCGACTCTTAATCTTGGGGTTGTAAGTTCGAACCCCACATTGTATGTAGAGTTTACTTCCAAAAAAAATCTTAAAAAAAAATAAGTAATACCTGGACATGTTTCCGTCTTTCTGATTCTAATATAATTGAAAGAAAGAGAGCACAAGTTTTGGAATCAGACTCCCAAGTTTGAATTCTGATTCTGACACTTACAGCTGTTGACATTTGGCAAGTGACTTAACTCTTTTGTCTCAGTTTGCTTATTTTTTAAAATGGAACTACTCACATCATAGGATTGTTGTGAAGTTTATGAGTTAATATTTGTAAGAAGCAGCACACAGTTAAGTGATAAAACTTAAGTGACCACCATCATGGTGCTCATTACCACTAATACTACTATCATTGCCATCCTCCTCCTCCTCCTCCTCCTTCTCATCATCATCACCATAATTTGTGAATGGATTAATTTATAACCTTTCCATAGTTCCTCAGGTTGGCAACATTCACTTTCCTGATTAGTCCTCTTCAAATTCTCCAGAACAATTTGTGGAGAGCCAATATGATGGGCTGAGGCAAATAAATTTCCTCCTATGTGTAAAGCCTTTTGCATAGGATTTTTTTCATGGGTTAATTTGTGGATGGTGACCTTTGAGTCAGGTTCCTGCACTGATCCATTTTTAAGCTATAGCTTAAAATAAAAGAAACTCTATGTTGTTTCCTTGGGTAGAAGATTACCACAGGAGCAATATCAGGCTATAAGGGGACACTGGGTGTGTTGAATATTAAGATAAGCACACAAAGCATAATATTACAAAAAAATCAATGCTATACTATTGCCAGGGAACTAAGAGTCATCTGTATCCAAGAAATGTCCAGGAAACACTTGCTTGTATAATTCATGGTCCTGGGTCATATATACAAGGAATATGTGGTCCATAGAATAGAAATGTGAAGACATTACAACCTGGCTAATAGAATATTCACATTCCACACTAATAAAGGCAAGTGCATTGTACAAGTAGGAAATTTGAGTAAGTTCTAGAAGTCTGTGACTTGAGAATATACAGCAATTGTCTGTCCAGGCTGTGTAGATAAGGGGAGACACTGAAATTTTTTCTTCATCAGTCCAGGAGATTTTATAAAAAGTGTAAATTATGTCCTTCCAAAGCAACAATTTAGAAGATTTTTATCCCTCTACTTTCCAGCTACAATCAGCCCATCCTTGAATTCAAAAGTGATAGATTTTTGGTCTCTCTCTTCTCTCATAGACTTAACTAGGGATGAGGTGTCCAAACCCCTTTTTTAGCAAAATCCAGGGTGCAAGAGAGAACCTAGGCAGGTAATAAAGAACCTAGGTAGCAATGAAGTGCTTTACCATTTCAATTAACTTGAGAGTGAGACCTTAAAAGTAAAGAAAAGTCCTTTAAAATTAGCAATAAGATATATCTGCCTTTTTAATAACTCTTTTAAAAACTGTGAATAGCATTGATCTTTGGTTTTTTGATGGAACTTTAAAGTTTTCCAAATTACTAAAATTGAATTTGATAATGTCAGTTTAACTCCTCCAATGTCCTGTTGCGCTAAAATTGCCTATCTATCCCTCTGTCCTCTGTTGTAGATATGTGGCTTTGAATAAGCATGTCATTTTCTATAGCCTATTAAATCAAGAAGGAATTGTATACTTGAAATTAAGCAAATGTGACATGGGAGACCATGATCATAGAATTGGCATCTGAAGTGTACTTTTGGGGAAGTTGGAATTAGCACAGCCTTCCATGGAGGAGTCAGTATGACAAGAAAATAGGCTCCTAGTTTAAAAAAATTCCAAATTTATTTTCAAAAGTTCTGTCTTTTATCCATGACATATCTGGGTATGCCCTGGCATATCACCATTGCCTACTCTGCTGATGATAATAATAATAGAAGCAGCAGCAATAACATAAGAATTATTTGCCAAATGCTTAATATGTTGCAGGCATTTTAAATTTTTAAATTTCTCCACAACCACTCTTTGAGGAATATATTACTATCCCCACTTCAAAAATATAGAAAAAGAAGCACAATGGTTATGTAAGTACCCACTAGCACATAGTGTGAAGTGACAGACCTGAGACTGACCAAGATGTACCTGCCTCAAGGACCTACTTGTCCTCCTGCACTTCCCCTGGACAACATAGCCACCCTTCCTACAGACCAGGCTTTCAGTGGGACTGCTTGAACAAAATCGGTCTGCATACTCCTGGCAAAAGTGCCAGATTTATGTGAGATAAGGACTGATACGAAAGTTTGACCTTAAAATCTTATTCAAAATGGCGGGAAACTTCATTTTGAAATTGAGCTGTATGGAAGTAGAATCAGGGCTGTTATTACAGCTGGTGTCCACATCCATTTGCTTGCAATTGTATAGCCATGAGTGTAGCATTAGGTTATTGTAATTCTGTGAAATGACAACGTTAAGAACTACTTTTGCTAAAATTTCTTAAAATTATATAAAATGAGGGAGCACCTGGCTGGCTCAGTTGGTAGAGCTTGCAACTCTTGATCTCAGGGTTATGAGTTCAAGCCCCATATTGGGCATGGATACTACTTTAAAAAATAAAATATAATAATAATTTAAAATTATGTAAAATGGGGTGATGGAGAACAGGGATTCCATTTCCAGAGTATAGTTTCTGAAAATATGCAGAACTCCATTTTTGTAAGAGTCACCAAGGGGTAAGCAAAAGGGCCCTGGCTTTAGAGTCATCATTCCTGGGGTGATCTTGGCTCCTTTTATTAGAAAGACCAGATGACTTTTAGTAATTTTATTTCTCTGAGATTGTTATTCATTATATATCAATTTAGATAACTCATACCTTAAAGTATTGTAATTGGAAAGAATGTATGTAAAGGATCTAGTACAGTGATAGAAACATAATAGGTGCCTAATACATGGTCAGCTTTATTCAAGTATAGTGTTTATAAAAAGCAATAATGTATACTCATAAGGGACTCACATATTGTGCAGTGAATTAAGTATGAGCCCTCTAAGTCAAGGTGAACCTGAGTAGGTTAAAAAAATATGTTTTAATTTGCGGGGAAGGAATAGAGAAACAGGTATGAGGGATGGTAAATAAAAGGAGAAGGAATGAAGGAGGAAAAGAAAGAAGGAGGGAAGGAAGGAAAGAAAGAAAAGGGAAGGAGGGAAGAAGGAAGGAGGGAAGGGAGATTATCTTGAGGTAGGGAGAGCCCTCCATTTATCAGGACTGATAGTGTGCAATGAACTGAAGAACATGACTAACACAATCTGTACTAGATAAAAAGAGTAAATATTTATTTTTGTAATCTTGTGATAATAAAGGACTCTCTATGATACCAAAGACAGAAAAACAAAGGAGAAAGCAGGCAAACTTTACTCCTGAGAACAAAAAAAAATAAACCAAACCAAACAAACAAAGCACAAGATCAAGTCTGAAAAATTGTTAGAAGACATCAATTTGGAGAGCTAGTGATCACAATTTATATAACAAAGTGTTTATATATAAACAGATTTTCACTAATCACTAAGAAAAAAATGACTCCACTTCCCCCATCCTACCTCCCACCAACAGAAAAATGGGTGTAGGACCTGAAGAGGATAGTCACAAAAAAGACATGCACATTTACAATGAACATGTACGTAGTTGCTCCCTCTCATCAGAGATGACAAAAATGAAAATCAAAAGTGATGAAATACTATCTTTTAACATATTTGCAAAAATAAAAGATTGTTGACGTCTATTGTCAGAAAAGTTTTTTGGAAAATGGACACTTATACACAATTTGGGGGGATATTAATTAGGGTAAACTTTCTGAAGGGAAATTTAAAATTATGCATTGAAAGCCTTTATAAAAGTCCTTCCTCTTTGTCTTCTAGAATTTTTCCTCCAGACATATTTGCAGAGATATAGAAAAGTATCCGTCACTGCCTACTCAATACACATAAATATATGCATATAAACATACAAACATGAATATCTCTATCTATCTATCTATCTATCTATCTATCTATCTATCTATCTATCTA
>NW_023270232.1:1762258-1861120 GCF_011800145.1 Mirounga leonina | reverse complement strand
CTATCTATCTATCTATCTATCTATCTATCTATCTATCTATCTATCTAAATGGAAAATACCTGATAATCTTTGAAAATTTGTAAGTAGTTGATACTGGGTCTATATAATGAAATAAAAGATTTAAAATTGTGATGAGGCTATATTGTATAAATATCAAAGTACTTTATATTGAGTTTGAAAAATAAGAAATAACAGAAGAGTGTATATGATATGATCCATTTTTGTAATATAATTTGTAGAAATAATCACATATATATGTAGTATTCAGGGATAACCATAGAAATACCACTTTCAAATCTTTGGTGTATAAAACAGTATTCTATAAATATACAAGTTATATGTATGAAAGTACACAGACAAAAAAAGTCCAGTATGCCATTTACAGTTTATGCATAATTTTATATACCCACATGGTACAAATAAATTTTAGGCAAAAAAATAGCTACCTACGGTTTTACTATCTAGAGACAACCATGGTTATAAATTCATTCCACCAACCAGTAAGCACATGGAATCTGTGTCAAAGGACTAGAACTACAGTTAGTGACTAATTTTTCAGTCTGGTCCTAATTGATAGTGTAGAACTTTACCACTGCAGATCTGTTGCTAGATTATTATTAAGAATGACCGAAAGTAAAATACAGGTTGAAAGACAGACTGACACACCAGATACTGTTACCGGTGGGAGAATCTGCATTGTATGAATGGTCTTGGTTCTTGAATTCCGCAGGAAAGATTTACCTGAGGATCTGCACTTGAATAAAAACAGCCAGAAGGAAGGTAGCAAGCACAAAGCAGTTTATTAAAGACTGTACATCTCGAGATGGGAGAGCAGGCAGGCCCAAATGTGGCAACGACACCGGGGTGAGAGGTGTCTTGTCTTTCTATGTTTGCGTAGGTTATGAGTCATAGCTAGGGTGGTCTCTGACTGAGTTGTTTCCAATCATCTAAGGGACTCCTCCTGCCACTGGACGGAGGAGTTTGGGGTCCTACAAGGTTCTTGCTGGAACTGTCATGGCCACCTTCCCCCACAGGGGTGAGGGGGAGGGTGGTGGTGGGGATGTCAAAACCACAATGTAAACATCTTATAATGAAGCTATAGGTTACCTTGGAGCAGAGGTTGAAGAGGAGAGTGTGTGTTCTGCATCTGTGGCTCTTGGTCTGTCAGCCCCAGGGTGTTAGAAGTCCTAAGGCCAGGACGGTAGAAGCCCCAAAGTTAGGAAGTAGTGCCCTCAGGCTTACAATGTGTCACCTATTTATTATCATCTTTGCCTCCACTCAAGTCTGTCTGATAGCCTATTCTAGAAATATTACTGGCTCCATAATCTGGATAGCACATGGGGATCAATCTGAGCCAGTGTCCACTGACCCTTGGGCAAAACATTAGTCCCGTTGTACTATTGACATCTTGGATCAGACAACTCCTTGTTGCAGGGAGCTGTCTGTATCCTCTAGGATGCTTAGCAGCATCTCTGGCTTCTACCCAGTTGAGGCCAATAGCACCTTCACCCCAGTTGTGATAACCAAAAACATCTCAAGAGATTGCCAAACGATGAGGTGTGGCAAGAGGGTAGGGGTGAAGTGAAACCAATCACAGTACCAGCCATTTTTTCTTGGGAAAGTTTGTCCTTTGACATTTTGGGTCCTTCCTAATTATTTTTATGTTAAAATACTCTTCTTTCAAAAAAAATTGATAGTGATAGTGGCTGGTAAGTTTTTTTGTGTTAAAGTTTTTCTCCTCACCCTTTTTGTTTTGTTTTGTTTTGAATGTGTATGGGGGGTGTGTTTGTGTGTTTTATGACCTTACTTGGTAAAATAGAATAATTTGCAACATATGTTCATCCCTCACTTTTTTTTTTTTTTAATTTTGTAGGCCTGTACAATCCCCTCCTTAAGTACCTTTGGCAAAAAGCATTCTATCTCATCTTTCACTTTGAAAATGTTTCTAATTACTATAGATTTTCGTTGTGAGCTGTTTGAATTGAGGCTGCAGTAGACATGGTATATATCTTTCTGAAAGGTTCCTCCAAACACCCTGGAGTTTTACCTTGGAAAGCTTCACTCATTGAGGCCTTAATTTTATTATCTGTTTGTGCTCATCCGTAAGCACAGCTTTATCTATATCCTCAGTGCTAAATTAGGCTTAAGTGTCAGGTGCTGGCTCTTGAGCAGAGAATCTCATTTCTGGTTCATGAATGGAATTTTACACGGAAAAACCTTCTATTCTGCTAAGTGCCTTTCTAATCCAGATGTTTGCCTCTCCAAATTCACATTCAGAAGACAAGAAGAATTATGTTTTGTTTATTTAGTTTCAGTATGTGTTCTGACCATATGGATTTAATTTATACAAACTTAGTGGATTGTTAGTGCTGCTGATGTGGGATAGGTGTTACTGGTAACTGTGTTTTCATGGGTGCGGCAGCAAAGGAATGTTATACATGTTTTGAATCTCAGGCAGTAATTGTACCTGATTTTAACATAAATACCCATGTAAAATAATTTCTTTGGAACTGCATAAAAGGAATTAAATTGCCTGCAATGGATATGGAGGGAAGAGGCCTTTAATTGAGATCTGACAAGGTAATTTAGCAGGAGATTTCAGAATATATCAAGCCTTGTGATATTTGTTTGGAGAATTGTGAATACTATAGGCAGTGTTATGATGAGCTTAAATATATAAAAATGAGCTGGCTGTTTTTAGCACTTCAACTTGAATTCTTTGAGAACTGTTTGAATCGTTAGAATAACACACCAACATTGTGACTCTCTGGGAACACTCTTCTGTGTTTTCTCCTTTTTTTTCTTCATCATAAAATTAAAAAAAAATTAAGCAAGAAAATGCAGACAATAAAGTTATGCTATAAATGAGGAGACAAATTATTCAAAACTCATTACGCCAATATGCTATAATCTATTCCAGGTGTAGTTGAACTGCACTTTGAAAATTACTATGATCAAAATGACCGGATGATAACTGGTTAAATTATACCAACATACACCAATTCTCAGTATGCTACACTGAAAACTCATGATGAGTCTAAAATGACTTGTTCAAAGTAGGGCAGCAAGTGAATGAGAGAAATCTATCTCAGTGCTTCTCTATCAGGTAACATTTCCTCTTCCTACCACTGTATCCATATGCCCCTTTCTCATTTATTTTCTCCAATGATTTATTTCGCCCTAACATAATCATTTTATTAATAATAAGTGAATAAAAATACAATGTCAAACTCTGGAAGTGAATATCTCATTTCATTCTCCTTTGACAAATCTCTTTAAACTCGTGTGTGTGTGTGTGTGTGTGTGTGTGTTCTTGTGAAATATCATAAGGCTCAATCTTGGAAAGAGAAATTAGTTTGAAAAATTCTTTTGTAAGTTCTTCAGAGTTGATTTTTCACATGTCGTCTCACTTTGTAAATTCACAAGGAAAGCTTTATCATTTTCCATTGGAAGAATTCTTGATAATTCTTATCTTGTCAGGAACGTCCAGGAAGTCTTAGCCTCTGGGGACCAATTCCTAATTACTGCCCCAGTATTCTGTCCTATAACATCCCAAGGAAGCTTAGTTGGATTGTTATACATCATATTAAGTAAGTAAATACATGTAAATAGGTAGATGGATGATAGATACATAACACTGAAACATGCCTTTGAAATTTGCATCTTACAAATTTTCTGAAACATTTTATTTTTATTTATTTATTTTTCTTTTTCAAGTTTTTATTTACATTCCAGTGAGTTTGCATACATTGTCCTGTCTCTGGGAAAACAGTTCAGAATTCACTTGGAGATTTATTAAATTAATCTTTAGCTTAAGGAGGCTTAGGGAAAATAGAAATATGCAGTGTGTATACAAATAAAACATATTCAACCCATCAAGATGAATTGGAATTATTTTTCTAACAATGATCTTTTTTTCTTAATTCCAAAAATTATATTTAGAAAAAATTTTATTTAGGAAACATCTACTATAGGCACTACCCTTACAGACAATTACATTTATTTACTAAGTATGCCTGCATTTTTATAGGCAATTTAGAATTTTAGAAATCATTTACCAGTTTCTGGTAAATTTCCAGACATTGCAGACTTCAGGAGGATCTAAAACTAATACCATTGTAATAGAAGATCTATTCATGTGGGAATAGTTTATAATTGTGCAGTGTTTTATGTAACATTTGGACCAGGTACACTTTTGGAGCCTGTAAGGTGACATTTGGAAAGTAGATTTAATCTCTTCTAAAGACTCACTACCATTCCTAATGTCAATCAATTGGAGAAGTGGGTGCTCAGGGAGCTGGAATAGAAAAATCTTTTCTCTCTGGGACTTGGTCACTTATGGTTATATTTGGACACAACAATGTCCAGTTGAGTGCCTAAGTGGTCAGTAATAGATCCTAAAATTATTTCCACAATAGAGAGGGTAAACAATAATTAGGATACAATAATGAGCCAGGTTTTAGATGTTTCTTACCAATACCATATTACTCTGCATCTAACTGCCATTTTTCATCAGTAGCATTTTGTCTAATGCATTATATATATGGCCCAGTCTCATGTTAGCTGGCTGTGGTTAGTTAAGAGAAATTAATTATAGTACAGAGAATTTTCCATATAGTTTTCACCAAGTTTCTCATAATGTTTTTTTCTCCTAATGTTGACATCTTGCATAACTAAGGTCTATTTATCAAAACTAAGAAATGAACATTGGTATTATACTACTAACTAAACTATAGACTTCATCAATTTTTCCACAAATGTTCTTTTTTGTTCTATGATTAAAGCCAGGATCCAACATTCTATTTAGCTGTCACATTTCTTAGTCTCCTGTAAATCCTTCCTTGTTTTTCATCACCTTGATACTTTTGAAGAGTATCAGGTATTTTATAGAATATCCCTTGATTTAGATTTGTCTGGTGTTTTTTTCTCATGATTATTTTAAGGTTATGTATTTTCAGAGGAGATACCATAGAATTCATGTGTCCTCAGTCCATCATATCAGGAGGTACAAGATGTCAGTAGGTAACATTTCTGGGGATGTTGGCCTTTGTCACTTGGCTAAAGTGTTGGCTGCTTACTGGCTTTTTAACCATTGTAAAGTTACTATTATTTTGTCTTTGTAATTAATACATTTTGGGGAAAATGCTTTAAGACTATTCAAATCTTATTTCTTCTCAAATGTTTATCTACTACTTTTCATATGCATCGCTGAATCTTGCCACAGGCAGTATGTTGGTGTTTGCCTGACAGTAATTTTCTATTTTCTTTATTGCTTCTACATTTATTAATTAGAACTAAAGGAAGAGCCATCTCTTCTTTCACATTATTTATTTATTCACTTATTTATTTCTATCATTATGGAGTCATGAATATTTATTGTAGTCCATGGATTTTAATCCTGTTTTGTTGACCAAATTGCCCCACCTTTTGTATTGGTTCTGATTTCTTTTCAACATGTCCTCACTGTTTTGTTTTGTTTTGGTTTGGTTTTGGTTTTATTTTGTTTTGAGAAATTGCTTACTTTTTGACATCATAAGATGATCCAAGCTCAACCAAATTGCCAACTCTTTTAGCTGAACCTTACCAATGTCCAATGGCATCATCTGCCCAAGAGAAGCAAGATTTTCATAGCATTTCTTCCAACAAGGATCTTTTCTTTCCCTAGACTTCAGGTTAGTTGGTTGTGTTATGATTTCTGAATAAGATGACCTTAACATTTCTCCTATTTTGAGTAAACTTTAGGTAGGTTTTTCCTGATTACAGATCACTGAATTCCCTTTTCTTAGAGCATTTACTTCAGTAAACTTGGAGTTGTAAATTCTTTCTGTGCCCCTTTGAGATGCAAATATTCTCCCAGCCTCTTGCCAGCATTTCAACCCAGGAATATTCTCAAGGATCTGGGAGCCACCCCTTTGAAGTGTAATAATTCAAGAAAGAGTGCCTCTATCTACCAGCTTCTATTAATAAGCACCATTAACACACACAGATGGCTTAATTACATTAATCAACCTCCCCCTTAATGTCGCCCAGTACTTTTCTTTTTTTATTATGTTATGTTAATCACCATATATTACATCATTAGTTTTTAATGTACTGTTCCATGATTCATTGTTTGCATATAACACCCAGTGCTCCATGCAGAACGTGCCCTCTTTAATACCCATCACCAGGCTAACCCATCCTCCCACCACCCTCCCCCTAGAACCCTCAGTTTGTTTCTCAGAGTCCATAGTCTCTCATGATTCATCTCCCCCTCTGATATCCCCCCCTTCATTTTTCCCTTCCTGCTATCTTCTTCTTTTTTTAACATATAATGTATTATTTGTTTCAGAGGTACAGGTCTGTGATTCAACAGTCTTACACAATTCACAGCACTCACCATAGTACATACCCTCTCCAGTGTCTATCACCCAGTCACCCCATCCCTCCCACCCCCCACCACTCCAGCAACCCTCAGTTTGTTTCCTGAGATTAAGAATTCCTCATATCAAAAAAAAAAAAAAAAAGAATTTGTCATATCAGTGAAGTCATATGATACATGTCTTTCTCTGATTGACTTATTTTGCTCAGCATAATACCCCAGTACTTTTCTACTAACACAATTCAGTACTTAAAAAGTCAATTATCACCTTTTGTTTCAGCAGAATTGAGTTCAAACTCTCTCTCCTACACAGTAGTCTTGTATAAAAATTTTCCGTACGTGTTTAACTTGTCCAATGCAGTTTTTTATTGACACCTCTGATGGGTTAAAAAAAAAAGTCATGAACTTTTAGATTTTGTGACTTGCTGTTGTCTTCAATGTGGGAGCAATGCCCTCTCTAATTTTCTACATCATCAGATGAAAACCAGATAAATTATGATTTTGAGTTATTTTCATTACTGCTTTGTAAAGTTCCTGTGTTACCCCCTAAACACTTTCACAAAATTTTCCATACACAAATATTATGTATGTGGATGATTTGTAAAGAGTTCAAAATGTTGAGTCACTACAATAGAGTGACTAGAAGTTTAGTCTCAACTGAAAGCAACAGATCAGGGAGGGCAAAAATGCAGAGCAGATACGAGGTCTATGGGAATATAAGCCCTTGGAAATTTATAGAGCTCTCGCAGGAGGGAATTTGGTATTCTCAAGGATGTATGATAAGGAGTTTTACTCAATTTTATTTAAATTTCAAAATATGAAAATTTGTTAACTGTGGGTCTTAGATCACAAATGAATAGAAACACAGACAATTACCTGGTAATACACAAAAAAATATTTGTGGATTTAGTGGAAATAATATTTGTGGAAACATATATTTATGTATATATGTGTATATATATGTATATACACACACATATAGATATAGATATAGATATATTTACTTTTTAAAAGACCTAGCAAGTGGTAGATAAGGTATATATTATACAAAATTATAACTCTTTACTTTAGGGATTACGTAATCCGTACTCACTTAACAATAATCTAATGAGAATAGTTTTTCAATCTTTGCCATGTATATGTGATGACAGTTATTATCAGTGTATTGATGTAGATTACCAGTCATGGTACTATATTAAATCATAATAATGTAGGTTTACATGTGTAAACATAAGACAAGCAAATATCATGAATATTTGAAATTCTATACCACATTCCTCAGATTATTTTATAAAGAAAAATATTGTTAAAAAGATAGAATGAAAAAAAAAAGATAGAATGAAATGTTCAAATCCACATAAACTATTGTAAGGGAAATCTATTGTTTATATTCAGTTATACATAAAATGCATGTATAAATTTTATAAAATTATATTTATTACAAAATTAAAATTAAGAAGAAACTAAACAAAGAAACAGTAGGGATGCAGAATTATTTTTCAAATTATACCTATTTTAGTGGTATACTATTCATATACCTTGTCAAGATTTTATCTTTAACAAAATATTTTAATTAGTTATAAATGAACACTAAATGTCACACCATCAAAGATATATGAAAATCATATTAAGTAAGACAGTTGACTTCCTAGAACTCTTACAGAACAACTTATTTTGGACCAAAATACACATTTTTGAACTTAAAAATAATTACCAGAATTAGTTTTCAAATTGTATCCCATGCATGCTAACTTACCAATCAAAATGTAATAACTCTAACTTGATATTTTCTGCACTGGGAAATTTTAAGCTCCTTGAGAGCAGGAACAGTGCCATATAACTCCACGATGCAGTAGAAGATCAGTAAATGCTGAATGATGATGTTTTAGGTGATTCATTGTCTATATTATGACCAAACACTATTGTACTATGTTGTAATACAGTGATAGGATGGAGGTGTTGCAATGTGAGCCAGGAAGCTTATTCATAAACTGAAAGACCCCCAGTTATCTGGGCTTTCTGTCTCCTTCTTGATAGATTTTCTTTTCCTTCCTTGGGGTCAGACTAGCCCATCTTTTGTCTACTTCCAGTTTACTGTAAACAGAGGTATGGAATTCAGGTAACCAAACCTATATTGTATGCAAAGTAAAAATGACTAGGCACTGAGTCACATCCTAAGGGTACTCTTGCGAGTAAAATGAATGGGCTTCTAGCGCTTGTTTCTCACAGCCTTTACAATATTTTCTTATTGAATTGTTTCTTTGTTTTACATAGCTATGTAGTTTTGAAACATGAGGATTTCTGTATTGTTATTCTTGGCAGCACCATAAGATAAAAGTATTTTACAAACCTGGAATGATAATCTAAAGAAAACACAATGCAATTGAATTTAGATTCATTTAGTCCTTGTAATATTTAAGTTAAAAAAAAAAAAAGCAAATATACAGGACTATTTAAATCAGAATACTCATAAGCTTGCTAAAAGTATGTTCTTCCCTTTGTGATTGTCTGTTTAAGAAGACAGCTTATAATACCCCACCTTCTTTGGTGAGAAAGAAACCAGAGGAAAGATTTTAAAGGCTTGGTGTTAAACCTATAGCTAACATGTATATTGCAAGAAATACATGGCCATGCTAGGGTCACATCCATCAAAATGATTGGGATATTCATGTCAGATTCTTGATACCTATTCCCACCAGCACCACTTTTTTGAGGCTCCATGCAGATCAACACCTATAAGTTAACAACTTTTCTTTTTAGAGAAAGGCTTATGCCACATTATCTATATTTCAATTATAACCATACACATGAAGATCTTGAATGAAGTAGTTTCCTATGGCCTTCAGCCACACTTATCTATGTGAGGATTACTTTTGCAGGTCATGAAGCTCATTCATTGTTCTGGTTTTTACCGGTAAAATTTGCCTGGACTACTTTATCTCTTAGTCCCAAAGAACCCAGCATTGAACCTTCAGATATATCTAAGGAGAAGCAGAAGCATCCCTGGTCAGGGATGTGGCAGATAGAATGGCATTTTGGGATAAGAGAGTAGACTGTATGGCCTTAAATCTCTAATGCCTCCACAAAACTAGAGCATAGAAAATATTTGGTTTCTCATTGTTTTTTGTTTTGAAAAAATTAAATACACAGAAAAACTTAAATGTACCAGTACAGCATACACCCATATTCCCATGACCTAGATATAGCAGTTAAAAAAAAAAAAAAAAAAAGATTTATTTATTTATTTGAGAGAGAGTGGGGGAGGGGAGGGAGAGAATCTTCAAGCTGACTCCCCACTGAGTGCAGAGCCCAAGGTGTGGGGCTTGATCCCACAACCCATGAGATCATGACCTGAGCTGAAACCGACAGAGCGACTCAGGCACCTCCTAGACTTAGCAGTTTTAACATACTGCCAGAGCCATATTTGCATTTTTTTTTTTTCTGAACTACTTCAAAGTAATTTGCAACATCTGAAGAAAATTAACAGTCACTTCCTAATGTTGTCTAATACCCAGTTTATATTCAAATTTCTCCAGTTGGCTCCCAAAAGAGCATTAATGTTTTCCTAGAACAAGGACACACATTTGATTCACAAATAAATATTGCTATTTTTTTATTTATTTATTTTTTATTTATTTTATTATTATTATTTTTAAAGATTTTATTTATTTATTTGACAGAGAGAGACACAGCGAGAGAGGGAACACAAGCAGGGGGAGTGGGAGAAGGAGAAGCAGGCTCCCCGCAGAGCAGGGAGCCCGATGCAGGACTCGATCCCAGGACCCTGGGATCATGACCTGAGCTGAAGGCAGTCGCTTAACCAACTGAGCCACCCAGGCGTCCTCTATTTTTTTTAAATTAGAAATAACCCTAGTGCTAAAAACTGCCTTGCAAATGAAACCATAAATAGGGAGATATGATGAGGAAAAAAAGAAAAGAAAAGAAAACATTGGGGAGGGTTTCATTTATAGGAGGCAGACGTGTGTTCCCTATCGGCCTGATTTCCATGGTTGTTAATGGAGGATATTGATAATATCTACCTTAACTAGTATTATGTAATTAGGATAGCTTTTCAAAAGTATTTAGCAAAGTGATTGGCACAGCAGAAGCATAAATAAATGTTAATCATCCCTATTCTTATTATCTTTAGAACACGATCAATTAAGTAAGTCTGATAATATAATAGTTAATTGTTTTGACCCAGCCCCCAAAGTCTATACAGTTTTGTAATAAAATGAGATAGTTTTACTCCTAAGGGATCTGTTAGTGTAACTTAGGAGGTTTCAAGAATGTTATTTTTGACAGATGAGGAAACTGAGAGCTTTTTAAAGCTAATACGTTTGTAAATTCAATTTCAAGAACTATGCATAAAAATGTAAAAATGTGTATCAGTCCTGAAAGCAAAGTCCAATGCCAGTCCCTAAAAATCATTTTAAAATATGATGGGAGACTTTTCTTAATGAATTCTCAGGAATATGTTTGAAATCACAATTTAGTACGCTGAAAATACCAATGCATAAACCTTTATCATCAATTTGTTCTCCAAATTTTAATGAAGTTGAATTTCTGCCAGCAGTACTTCAGGTTTTCTAAACTCCAGCAAAATGTTATACTAGTTATATTTCTTTTTTTTTTATTATGTTATGTTAATCACCATACATTACATCATTAGTTTTTGATGTAGTGTTCCATGATTCATTGTTTGCGTATAACACCCAGTGCTCCATGCAGTAGTATGTGCCCTCTTTAATACCCATCACCGGGCTAACATATTAAAACACACACATTTCCCAAATGCCTTTGGGCTTATTAAAACACACACACACAAATGCACATAAATGCTGCTATTAAGTTTGATAAACTCTGTAGGTAAGAATGACAACACATGGATTTAAAGACCAAATCTGCCACTAACCAGCTGGATAATATTTTTCAAGTCATTTCTCTTTCCTGGGATTCAGTTTCCTTTTCTGCAAAATAAGCAGTTTGGATGCTGGAACTTCTGAGAATAGGAGAATTATAATGACTCTATATTTCTATATGGTTTGTTGCTTATGGCATATATTTACTCAATATAATTTACTTGATTCCTGCGTAAGCTCTGTGAGGTAGCTAGGTGAATATTTTTAACTGTCCTCCCCCACAATATTGTGGAAGTTTGGGAGGCCAAATGAAGGCATATATATACATCAATCATAAGTACCACTTACTAAGTCCCTACTATATTCCAGGTATCATTACTTACAGACATAATTGTAATTGTCAGAAAATCTATAATAAGTTTATCATCATTTTAACATGTGATAAAATTGGGGTTGAGGATGGTTAATTTACTTGCTACAAAGCTAGTGCTTGGCAGAGTGGGAACTTTGACAGAGGCCTGTGTGACAATTTTTTTTTTGCATTTTTCCTATCATAACACCTTCTTTCTTTTCTCTTTGTCTTTTCTAAGAGATAATGAAAATCATGGAAAGTGTTTAAGAAATAACATAAGCATATTAATATTTTAAGTAGTAGTAATGAGCATAATGAAATAAAAAGGAGATGCAAAGAAGGTAAGATCAATTGTGCTTTTAATACAGTCATAGAGAAATCATAAGGACCCAAGTTTGAGAGTGGACAGGAAAAATGTACAGGAGAAAGTAATTTCTACCTTTAGAGACAGAAGCTTGAAAAGTGTGTAAATGTAGATGACAAAGAAAATGTAAGACCAATGCTATAAAATTTTAATCCCACAAGCCTATTCTTTATCTCGCTCCTATTTCTATTACCAACTATAAACATTTATCATATATATGTCCTACTTTCAGGAAACTTACATTCTAGGGGAAGGAGACCAATTAAACACAAATAAACATATATGTAGGTATGTATATTAGGGAGAGAGAGACCACTATTATTCTGAAAGGTGATTCTGCTTTCAAAGACCTTTCTTCTAGTAAGATAAGATATACATATTCACAAATAATTAGACTATAAGAGAGAATTATATGAATATCTTGAAGGGAGAACTGATAACATGTTCTGAAATTTTTAAAAGAATAATTATATACAGCTGGAGAAAAAGGAGGATGGACTATACAGATTTGGCTTGAAAACAGAATTAAGTTTGGGCCAACAAAGATGGGGAGAGGAAAGATGAGTAAAATCACTAATGGGTAATATCTCAAGATATTTACCTGCAACAGCAAATAGTTTAGTTTAGCTTGAGGGCACAGTGTATGAGAGGAAGTAAGATAAAATGACATTGAAACGCAGTTAGGGGCAAAGATAATGGTGATCCCTGAGACCCAGTAATCTTACTCCTCGATATATACTCAGGAAAAGTGCACCAATATGTCCACCAAAAGAAAAATACAAGAATATCAACAGCAAAAAATGGAATATTTCCCAAAAATTCATTAATAGAAACACATGAATAGATGGTGTACATTTGCACAGTGGAATTCTTGTGTGTAGAGCAAGGAGAATAAGCATACTCTAACTCCATGCATCGTGATAGATGTATTTCAAATACATATTCAACATAAAAGCCAGATACAAGAATACATATACCATCATTTCATTTTTATAAAGTTCAAAACAGGAAAATTTATAGTTTTTGAAATCAAGAAAGTGACCATATTTTAGAGATAGTGACTAGAATAGGTTCCAGGGAGGCTTCGGGAGAAACCTTTGGTTTCTCGATTTGGGTGCTAAGTACAAGGATGCACTCAGTTTGTGAAAATAGTTCCAGATGCACATTTATGACTTGGGCATTTTTCTATATGAATTTTCTACTTTAGTGAAAGAAATTAAAATATGGTATTTGAGGAATTAATATTCTTTATTCAGTAAGGTGACAATAGAAGCTGTTGTTTTTAGCTGAAGAATCACACAATTCTATTAAAATCAGAAAGATTGGATCAAGTGGTAAGACAAAAGAATTGAAAATGAAAGAGAAAATTGACCTGAACTTGTATAGTTGTAGTACTGGGAAAACAGACAAGGAGACAGAAGTGATAAAAGTACTGGAGATGAAATGGACCAACTTTCTGTCTGCCTAACAGAATCAGATACATGAAGAAAGGGAAAAATTTTTTAAAAGAGATTCAGGACTGGGTGGCAGGCAGTTCTACTGAGACACACAAAAATCAAGAGGGTAAAGGATTTGGCAAATGTTGGCCAACTACAGTCAAATCTGGTCCATCAACTATTTTTGTACAACCCATGAGCTAAGAATGGTTTTTACATTTTTAAGTGGTTGAAAAAAAATCAGAATAGGTGTAATCAGAATAATACTTAAGACACATGAAAATTATATGAAATTGAAATTTCAATGTCCATACAAATTTTTTTGGAATACAACCACACTCCTTTTTTGCATGATGTCTATGGATGCTCTCGTATTACAAGAGCAGCAGAATTGAGTATTGTCGTAGAGTGCTATGGTATGGCCTGCAAAGCAGAAATTATTTACTACCTTGCCCTTTACAAAAATTTCTGCCAACCCCTGCTTTAGAGCTAAAATTATAAATTATATATATGTCATATTATATATAAGTGTGTGCGTAGATATTAAGATAGATAGGTAGATAGATAGATAGATGATAGATAGATAGATAGATAGATACTTGAAAATGCCTAATATGGTAATGGGCGAATACAACGTTTGTTGAAAAAGGAGAATAACATTAGAAATAGAATTCTGAGGATCACTGTACAGAGTGAAGAACTGAGTCTGTTATTGTAAGTCACCAGCTAGCATTTTAAAAAAACTAAAGAAAATAAAAAGTGCTTCATACACATTCATTCGTTTGATCTCTAAGACAACCTGTGAGGTGAATATCATTGTCTCTAGTTTACAGATAAGGACACAGATTCTAGAATATATGTGGCTATACTTCAGAAAATAATTGCATTCAAGAGTAGAAGGTGACGGAAGTACCATTGAGTAGAATGGGAATATTTTGGTATATTGTGGGCAATATTGCTCATGTTTGTTGACATAGTAATAGGACAAAAATTCTAGAGCCAGAATTTCTAAGTTTCCATACTGGCTCTACCACTTACTACACTATAATCTTGAGTTCATAACTTAACCTTTGGCACATTCAGTTTCATAATATACTAAAATTAGGATAATAGTATAGTTACCTCATAGGGCTGCGATGAAGAGTGAAGTTAAATATATGTAAGGTGCCTGGAAGAGTGTCTGGCATATCTAAATGTTAGCTATTTTTGTCTTTGGCAAAATATTCCAAAAATCAGTTGACACACAATATAATCTCATTTGGTTGGCAGAATTCAAAAAGCCTTTGATAGCTATTTATATTACAGTTGTACTCTATAGATTTGAGCAGGAATGGAGAAATACCGCCAGCCTGCAATAACATCAGAAATCCCACTTATCTCATTTGTGTTAAGCTTTGTTTCTTTGCTTACCCTGCACACAATTAGCCAATAAGGAATTTTTGCTCAGAATTCCGAAATAGGAAGTGTTCTCTTAAGTCTTATTTTGAAATGCTCATAGTGATTCCAATTGATTAATAGCATATAATAAATCATTCACAGAAGCACTAAAAATCTTCAGGAAAGGCATCAGTCATTTAATCCTTTTATGATGTTGTTGTTCCTCCTGTGGGAGAGTCAGAATTCACTAGAACTTTCGATTTTATTGATTATTGCCCAACTTTTGGCCCTTATCCTATCAGAAGTAAACATCTGGTGATTATAATTCACCATGTGAGTTGAGATGTTATTAAGGAAATCGAGTGCAACCGATGAGACTCCTGTGAGTGACAGGGTTAGCCTCAGTGCTATGAAATAATCCACTCTGGTCCCTGCATGGCAGCTGGGTAGCTGCTGCAATTACTGTCATTTTATGTCTGGAGAAACTTAGACAAGAAGGTTAAGGGCTTTCTTAAGGTCATATTGGAAATCAGTGGCATTCCAAGGAACAGAATTTAGAATACACTTAACCAGATCACCTCTTGAATAGTTTTAACGTTTTTTTTTTTTAATGAGGATAGTGAATAATTTTCCATAATATACCAATGTACACTTCAATATTATTTATTAGATCCTGATTCATGGATTTATTACCTCTGAGACAAAGACCGTAAAAAGAGGTCCCAGTTGAATCTCCCTACATTTATTATTATTTGAAAGTTTAAACACTTTTTTTAATTGAAAATGGAAAGAATGGTAATGACCAGTAGTCAAGATGGAGAAAATTCATTTCGATTTTTGAGCTACCTTAATGGGTTAGTAGCTTATAATTTACTTAATGTGCTTGCATACTATTGATTTCAGACATAAGTGAGCTGTGTCTTCATTTATGTGCCTTGCTATATGCCAGCAGCAGTAAAAGTTGCTTTTCTTTTAGTAGGCCACATTGCCTGGGAAAGGAAATTACAAATGATTCAGATTCCAAGGAAGAGACACCTGTATAGCTCATCAATTAAAAGCCCATTCTCACTGCTTAATTTAATTCCTCAAATAAAATAATGCAAAAAATAAAAATTTTAAGTGCTAGATATGGGAATTTATTTTGACAATTTTCTTACTGAATAGGAAATAGCTATCATTTATTGAACATTCACTGTATGTCAAACATTATGCTAAGGAATTTAGAGGAAGCTTCAACTTGGAAAGCCTCATTGTTTATTTTCATGACTAGGTTAGAACTGAACCATGGATAATTAATGCTGAGATTTCACAGACACCAAGTTATTTTAGACCCTGAGTTAGTCTTATAATAAATAGATAATAAATGACAGATACTTGATATTGGTTTAATTTTCATTTTTTGTTGGATTTTCCATTGAACATTTTTGTAATTCCTTCGTTCATATATTTAAGCTTTTTTGCTCTTGTACACTATTGATTCAATAAAGTGTATTTCAACTCTTTGAGCCTTTTGTCTAGAATATTTCAAAGCTTTTTTCGTTATTTCCCAGTATATGGATGTCTTAGGAACTAGTATCTGGAAATATATAGGCATTGTAGGTATCACATATTTGGTATGAATAATCTAATAAGTAAAATTTACTTAAATGATTTATCATTTTAACTACTTCCTCTGAGGCCCATGTACTCATTCTATTAGAACGTATGTGGATTTTTTTGGAGAATATGATTGCACAGGCTGTTGCATGAAATTTTATGGCCTTGATATTATCAAATCACTTTTTTTTTACTTCAAGATTCTTCATTTGACAAAAACGTATAAGTCCCAGGTGCTAATGCTGTGAATATGGTGGTTTAGATGGTTTTCTACCCTTCCCACATTTCAAATTGCAAGTGGAAGACGCAAGTTGCATCCTGTTCAAAATTTGACATGTCCAAAGAATAATACTAAGCCAACCCAGCAAGTTAACTGTGCATGGGAGAAGAGTACCTCAAAACTCAGGATGCTAATTAGTGAGGGCTTGCCTTAATAAACCCTGCCCATAACATTTTTACTCTTCCCTCAAAATAGTTTGCATACACATACACACTTGAATGTGTTTATATGTACAGAATACCCATATACATCCTTATGATTTATTTTATTTTATTTTATTTTTTAAGATTTTATTTGTTTATTAGACAGAGAGAGAGAGCACAAGCAGGGGGAGCAGCAGGCAGAGGGAGATCCCAGGGGCTCGATCCCAGGACCTTGGGATCATGACCTGAGCTGAAGGCAGCCACTTAACCGACTGAGCCACCCAGGCGCCCCTACAAACTTATGATTTTAAAATGTGCTTATCTAATACATATGATTTATAAATGTATACTACTATTGTTTACCAATATATATTCAGTGTTTGTGTAAGGATCTGTCTGAATGTATATACATACATGGATAAATCAACATTATAATGTCAATAGACATTTCCAGATAGTTTTGTTATACTTCTACTTTTTGAAGCATATTATTGGTACCATTAAATAAGGTATATGTTTTTCTAATATATGAGATGCATTATATTAAGCCTGAATTAATTTAAAATTGTATTGCATTAGAAATTTGAGAAGTCTCACATTTATATTAAGGAGTAGAATTAAGTATATCAGATACTAAATTATACATTGTTATTCTCAAATTTAACATTATAGTTCTAGAGAAAACATTTATAATTTAATAGATTTTTCATAGGAAAAATTAAGCCTAGAAAGTTTTGATTATATGATTTTAAAAAACCATGATATGTCTCTGTTTTTAAATGAACAAGTTTAAGAATATCCTGTAATGACCACTCCTTCCTAAAATGCTTTTTGACATAGTGGAATGATTATAAATCTACTTATCACATGTTTTAGGCTAAGATGACTCAATTGCCTGAGGCAGAAAAGGAAAAGATTGCTGAGCAAGTTGCTGATTTCAAGAAAGTAAAGAGTAAACTGGATGCTGAGATTGAGATATGGGATGATACCAGCAATGATATCATTGTTCTGGCCAAGAAGATGTGTATGATTATGATGGAGATGACAGACTTTACAAGGTAATTATGTGCAAAATGATGCATAACATTTATAATGGGTAGAAACATTTGTCACAGTAATGAAACCTAAGTTTCTCTAAGTAGCAGATGCTAAAAACTAAACGGTGGGAGAAACACAAATAATATAGAATTAGAAAGTTGTAGGTGTATAATTCTAGAGGTTTTGGTAAATAAATATGGCAAAGTTTCTCATAAATGGCCAAAAAATGATTTTAGAAATCTCCTTTATACCCTGTCACCTTAGGAATCTTTTTTGTTTCATATTAGCATATTATTTTACAAAGAAATTGATAAGTCAAATTATGATTTTGGTTGGAACTATCTGAATACTTGATTTCCATAGCTACATAATTTTAGTTGTAATGATTTATGTGTCATCAAGGTTCATATCTTTTGCTACTGAGCTCTCAAGCAAATATATTTTGAATCACAGTGACTTAATGATATAATGAAAGAATCATACATTATGTGTAAATTCCAGAAACAATAAAATGTTTATTATAGCTTCAAAATATTATCTTATAGAGCTAGCCAAAGAGCAGTACAATAATATAGTTCTTGCCCTATCAGTTACTAAAATATACAAAACTACAATAATTAAGGTAATTTAGTGTTGGTATAATTTTAAAAGACACAGAGCAGAAGAATACTCTGAAGCAGACCTGGTAGACTTAGAAAAACATTCTTTTATATCACCATACATTATACACAAATATAAATTTTAGGTTGAGTAATAAATGTAAGTTTAAAATCATAACAAGTGGAAAAATGTACACAAATCTTTTCTTTATATTAAGATTGAGAAAGGCTTTCTAAGCATTGGAGAAAAAGGAAGAACTTATAAAAAAGGATTATTAAAGTGAACTACATTAAAAATTAAGTTCTGTAGATCAATAGAATATCCTAAACAATATCAAAATGTAAATGGATAATTGGGTAAACATTTGTAATAAAAATAACAAAAACATGATGTCATTTATATGTAAAGAATACCTAAAGACATTATGAAGAATAAAAAAACAAATATCCTAGAATGGACAAAAGACATGAGCAGATAATTCATCAATTTCTTCCCATAAAACTATGACCCATAAATCTGTGAATAATATTAAACCTAAAATAATTTAAAATAAAGTAACTTTTAAATTTATAAAATCGGACAAACTTTTAAGATAGGTTTGTTATAGGAAGGTATCGTGATGAATGTTCATTGCAGCATTATTCCCAATAGCCAAGATATGGAAACAATGTTGGTGTTCCTCAAAAGAAGAATGAATAAAGAAAATGTTGTGTGTATATATATATATGTATATATATGATGGAATATTTTTTATGTGGAATCTTTTTTTTTTTTTTTTTTTTTTTTGGCTGGGTGATAGACATTGGGGAGGGTATGTGCTATGGTGAGAGCTGTGAATTGTGTTAAGACTGATGAATCACAGACCTGTACCTCTGAAACAAATTTTATGTGGAATCTTAAAAAGAAATCAAAATCATAGAAACAGAGTAGAATGGTGGGGAATGAGGGGTAGAGGAAATGGGGAGATGTTGGTCAAAGAGCACACACTTTCAGTTATAAAATGAATAAGCTTTGAGTATCTAATATATAGTATGGTGACTATTGTTAATACTGTATTGTATATTTGAAATTGGCTGAGAGTAAATCTTAAGCATTCTCATGCACACATACAAAAAAGATAACTATGTAAACTGATGGATGTATTAATTCACTTGATTGTGGTAATCATTTCATGATATAAAAATATATCAAATCCCCACCCTGTACACTTTAAATATATTACAGTTGTATTTTTCAATTATGCCTCAATAAAGCTGGGGGGGGAAAGAAGATAATCAAAACAATTCAACTGATGAGACCCTTATGTCTAAAAAAACAAATACAAAACAGAAAAATAAAACTGTAATGCAACACACCAAATTGAAATAAATTTCAAAAAATACCATATGATGCAGTAATTTCACTACTGGGTATTTACCCAAAGAAAATGAAAACACTAATTCAAAAAGATATATGTACCCCAGTGTTTATTGCAGCATTATTTACAATAGCCAAGATAGGAGACAACTCAAGTGTCTATTCATAGATGAATGGATAAGAAGATGTGGTATATATGCACAATGGAAAATTGCACAGCTATAAAAAAAAAGAATAAGATCTTGCCATTTTCAACAACATGGATGGACCTAGATGGTATTTATGCTAAGTAAAATAGATTGAGAAAGACAAGATACCATATGATTTTACTCATATGTGGAATCTAAAAACCAAAACAAATAAAGAAACAAAAAGCAAAATCAGACTTATAAATACATAGAACAAACTGATGGTTGCTGGTAGAAAGGGAGTGGAGAGATGGGCAAAATTGGTGAAGGGGAGTGCGAGATACAGGCTTCCAGTTACGGAATGAATAAGTCATGGGAATGAAAGGCACAGCATAGGAGATACAGTCAATGGTATTGTAATAGTGTTGTATGGTAATGGATGGTAGCTAAGTGAGCATAGAGAAATGTATAGAGAAGTTCAGTTACCATGCTGTATGCCTGAAGCTAATTTTGTGCCAACTATATTCAAATAATAAAAAGTTGGAGATGTTTATTTTTAAAATCCGGACTCAAAATCAAAAACTAAGGAATGAAAAAAATAAAGAGATGAGGAATGTAACAAGTTCATCAAAATTGAAGAATAAAAAATTTCAAAAATCACAAATTATAAATCCAAAGGAAAATAGATTCAAATAAAAATTCCATAAGGAGCTTTGAGAACAAGCAGGAGATTAACTAAGAGACAGTGATGAGATAAAAATAAAGAAAGAAGAAAAGAGAAAAAAAGACCTTGAAAGAGAGAGGAGGCAAAGAGGCTCCAGTACACATATCCTCGGACCCTTTGGAGAATAATTTAAGAAATAATAAAACAACCAATATTTAAAAGTATAAATAAAAAATATTCTCATATGTAAGACTAAATTTAAATTTATGTATTGAAAGGTGTTACCATATACCGAGGAATTTCGCCCAGACAACAATAAACATACACATATTTTCCTCATATATAAAAAATATTAATATATTATACCTATTATAAATAACACCCACTATGTGTATGTATACATACACATATATATGAAAGGGAGAAGAGAGAGCAAAGTGAAACTAACTAAATTGTAACAATTTATGAAAAGCAATCCTTACCTCCACAAAGGAGAAGCAGGTATTTTAACCTTGTATGATTTAATTTCTTGTGATTATCTCCATACCTCTAAGCAATATACTTTCTTCTCTAAGATATAATTTATTGGTTTTTCCTACAAATGAGAATTTAGATAACTTATAAGACTGTTCATCTTCTTTTCTCCCTCTCCTTTCCTTAGTTTGATGAATTTATATATTTTCATTGTTTATATTTACAGTCCTTGATAATATTATTTTATTCATAACTGTTTTTTTGTTATTATGTGTAAGTTATATCTCAACTTCCAACTATGTATGATGAAGAGATTCCTACTTTCACTCTTCTGCCTCCAACTGCTCCGTTCTGTATCTCATTCATAACCCAACTTCTTTCCACTACATCTTTTACATTAAGATAGGCAATATTTACATTCTTTTCAACAATTAAATCCCCCATGCTTATGTTATAGGTTGATTCTGAAAATAAGGATTAATAAATAATATTTTATTATGGCACTGATACAATTAACCTCAATAGGAAACATGCATGAAAGAAACATTTCCTGTAAAGAATTGAATTATAGTTTAGACATGGTTTAAAGTGTCCATAGATTTATATGGAAAACAGCACATTATGGAAAGAAATCTAAACTAAGAGCTGTTTTAATATCAGCTGATAAGTAGGGCAATGAGAAGTCTCTTAATTCTGTAATGTAAATATTTGGATATATATATATATATATATATATATATATATTTATAGGCAGAATGTGGAACTAGAAGGATAAACAATGAAGGACAAAGCCACGAGAAGCAAAATTCCAAGAAGTGGGCAGAGGAAATAGAATTCCATAAAAACAGAGCACTCAAGTGATTATAAGAACATTTGTAACATGAGAAGAAAGATTCTGGGCCATAGTTAAGGGAGTTTCAGTGAATGATCAATGAGTTGTTTTATTTGAGGAAATTTTAGTTAAAATGATGATTGAAGGGGCACCTGCGTGGCTCAGTTGGTTAAGCGTTTGCCTTTGATTCAGGTCATGATCCCAGGGTCCTGGATCAGCCCCATGGGCGGGGGGGGCTCCCTGCTCAGAGGGGAGTCTGCTTCTCCCTCTCCCTCTCCCCCCCACATTGTGCTCTCTCTCTCTCTCTCACACAAATAAAATCTTTAAAAAAAATGAAGATTGAAAAGATAGTGTAATTTTGGCAGTTCTCAATTTGTGGGTACTTTTGTTTGAGTAGCTTCACTAAATGGCGAAAGAGAAAAACAGTCGTTAAAAGAGGTAGATGGGAGACTAGCTGATAAGAAAATAAAAATAACATAGTATCTTAAAGGAAGCACAGTCAAGACAGATTTTGAAATATCTGAAGGGAGAGAGGAAATGGGAAGGGATAGAATGAAATTGTAGAAGGGGAATAAAAAGCTATAGCCAAAAAATGAGATAAAGAAGTAGAGCATAAACACTGAGAAATAGGGAAACAAACAAACAAACAAACAAAAATGATATGAAGGTAAGTCTTCATGATTTTAAATGGCTGTTCCTTCTTGTCTTAGCTAGAATGTTCCATCATAAAATCCTTTCTTGGTCATCCAGTGTAGCCTTCCTCCCCAACCCGTCTCTCTATATTACAAGATCCTGTTAACTTTCTTTTTAGCAGTTACCACATACTGGATTATCTAGCCCATTTATTTATATATTCCCTGCCTCTATATCCCTAACAGACTATAAAATGTATGAAAGTATGAAATTTGACTTTATTGTTTTATATCCAGAACTTATAACAACCTAAACAGTATATGTATACAAAGTAGCCGTATATACTATAGTATGTGCACATATATGTATATATGACAGTATATAATATATACTGGTTGAATGAACTAGGAAAATTTAAAAAATAGTTTAAAGTAATAAAAAGAAACAAAAAGAATTGCAACTTGAATTCAGAAGAAACCAAGAATAAACAAACAAAAACCCAAATAATAACAATGGAGTAAACATAAGTTTAAGCTCTAGAAATACACATTTTTTATTTTTTAATTTATTTTTTTAAATTAAAGTATAATTAACATACAGTATTATATTAGTTTCAGGTGTACAATATAATGATTCAACAATTCTGTGCATTACTCGGTGCAGTAAGTCTACTCTTAATCCTCCTCACCTATTTTACCCATTCCTCCACCCTCTGGTAATTCTCTATAGTTTATTTTCTATATTTAAAAGTCAGTGTTTTTGTTTGTCTCTTTTTTATTTTTTTCATTTATTTTGTCTCTTAAATTCCACATATACATGAAATCATATGCTATTTGTCTTTCTCTGACTGACTTATTTCACTTAGCATTATATGCTCTAAATCCTCCATGTTGTTGCAATGGCAAGATTTCATTTTTTATGGCAGAGTAATATTCCATTGCATATGTATGTGTATATATACCACATTTTTATCTACTCATCTATGGATGGACATGGGTTGCCTCCATATCTAGCTATTGTAAATAATGCTACAGTAAACATCATGGTGTATATTACCTTTTCCAATTAATGTTTTTGTTTTCTTTGGGCAAATACTCAATAATGAAATTACTGTATCATATGGAAATTCTATTTTTAATTTTTTTAAAGATTTATGAGAGAGAGAGTTGGGGGGGAGGGGCAGAGGGAGAGAATCCTCAAACAGACTCCCCACTGAGCACAGAGCCTGTTGCCTGGCTCAATCCCAAGACCCATGAAATCATGACCTGAGGTGAAACCCAGAGTTGCACACCTGACTGACTGAGCCACCCAGGTGACCCTCTATTTTTAATTTTTTGAGGAACCTCCATACTGTTTTCCACAGTGTGTTCACCAGTTTGTATTCCCACCAACGGTGCATGAGGCTTCCTTTTTCTCCACCGCCTTGCTAAAACACTTGTTGTTTCTTGTGTTTTTTTATTTTAGCCATTCTGACAGGGAAACCCACTCTTTTTGTTTCTTCCTTAACCCTTACATAGATCTTAAGTGTTGAACACTAAAGATTTTAATTTCTAATGCCCATGTGGCATTTAGAGGAAACATATAGTCAGGGGAGCTAGAAGTGAGATCCTTGTAAAAGCCAGGAGCTGTGCCTCTAAAAGGAAATTAGAAGTAATTCATGGACCAGGTTGAAGGAGTAGCAAGAAAGATTTGTTTCCTTGGAGTCTGAGTCAATAAAGGTCATCTTTAAGAAATAGAGACCCCAAGCATATGACCTATTAAACCGACGGATTTCGAATTACATATTCAGAAATTCTATCTCTAAAGTAAAGAATTAAGATGCAAGAAACAGTGATGAGCAAAGAAATCAGAAAACCTGTTGGTATATTCAAATAAGCTTTGGCAGAAAAACAACAATGACAATAGAAAAGACTATTTGAAATGACCACCCTGCACAGGGACTATGTAATTGGTGGAGATCAGAGTTAAATGGTCTACTTTTATATTCAGGGAGAATTGAGAACATTAACATTAGTATAATTAACATTATGCTTTGCTACCTAAAGAATGCATATAATGTCTTTTTAAATTTCTGAGGAAGCTCTGAAACAAAATTAACATATCAGTAGATGAAAGTAATGCAGAGAGGTTAGAAATTAGAAAATGAGAATAAAATTAGAAAAAAATGGGGAGTGCATATAAAAAACTATAAACATGTTAGAATCATAATAGATATATCAGTATTTGTAATATGTAAATGTAGTAAGCTTAGTAGTTAAAAAAAGTGAGTACAACAATACCATAAGTACAGATGTCAAAAAAAATCAATCATATTTATTTATTTATTTACTTACTTATTGAGATTTTACTTATTTATTTTAGAGAGAGAGAAAGAGAGTGGGGGGAGGAGCAGAGGTAGAGGGACAAGCAGACTCTGCATTGAATGTGGAGACCAATGTGTGGCTCAATCTCAGGACTCTGAGATCATGACATGAGCTGAAACCAAGAGTCCTATGCTTAACCTACTGAGCCACCCAGGTGCCCCTATAATAGTGTATGTTAACTGCACTGAAATTCATATTTTAAAAAATGAAAATAAAAACTAAAAAATAACAGAGGAAGGAAATGTATGAATAAATAGAGGGGATTTTATGAAGTAAATGCCTAAGGACTTCTATTTGTGGGGCAATGTCAACTGTGGAATATGAGGAAGTATAAAAAGGCAAACGTAGAATGAGTGCTTGGATAAAGACACAAAAAGCGATCTGGATTATAAAAGGTAGTCAACTAAGAAGATCACTCATTAATTCATTTATGGTTCATCACCCAGTTTGAAACCTAAAATATTCATTAGGAACAGAGTGAATAGATTTTCCCTTCACATGTTCTGAGTAAACTAGAAAATTGGATTTATCTGAATTCCTAGGATGGAAAGGAATTTGCAGCAGGGTTCAAGGGGATGAGAGAATTGAGTGCTGTGAATTGTGTAAGACTGTTGAATCACAGACCTGTACCTCTGAAACAAATAATACATTATATGTTAAAAAAAAAAAGAAAAGAGTAGGAAGGGAAAAATGAAGGGGGGGAATCAGAGGGGGAGACGAACCATGAGAGACTATGGACTCTGAGAAACAAACTGAGGGTTCCAGAGGGGAGGGGGGTGGGGGAATGGGTTAGCCTGGTGGTGGGTATTTAAGAGGTCACGTACTGAATGGAGCACTGGGTGTTATACGCAATGAATCATGGAACACTACATCAAAAACTAATGATGTAATGTATGGTGATTAACATAACATAATAATAATAAAAAAAGAAACTATTAGAAAAGTCATATTGGAACAACTGACTGGGTCCAGACTGTTAAAGGAGGGGAATGAGGTCAAGAAATAAAACAAAAAGTGTAAAGGTAAGGATATGTCACCAACAAGTGATGAAAATACAGACTTCAGTACAGTTTTTCCTGCTCTGCATCTATTTCCTCCCAAAGCTACATACTTTGAATCAACTTAGAAAAGAATGTTGAATATGTCTTTGGAAAGGATGCTGAGTGACTTTGAGGGTTTTGTAATCTGTAGCTGGGGTGTTAGAAGAGGATTCACAACTCCACAGAGTGGTAACTCATTGGAAAATAGACACATTTCATGTTTTGCAAAAGCTAAACAGCCCAGCTTTCTCACAATCTATAGGTGTCCCTGCCAAAGGCATCCACAGAACAGGAATAATATGTGCTCAAATTGCAGTAAAAGAAGAGTAGCAAAATTGAACGTTGGACTCTGATAATCTTTTGCACTTGAATTGAATCCAGATTCAGTTTTATTTCAGTTCATATAGACTGTGATAAGTCTCCAATTGTTTTAAAATGGATACAATCCTGTTTTTCACTCCTTTTTTATTACCAGTTCTGTTTTAAGAGGTTTTTTTTTTTTTTTTTTCAGACATTACAATGTTTTTCTGAGCCTTAAATTTAGCAGTTTTATATATAGGCTGTTCCTTAGTTCCACCCACATCACATTTCTTTTGCTGCAGTTTTAGCTTCTTTATAATGGGACCTGTGAGGATGGGGGGTCATATTTGGCAGGGCAGTGTTTATCAACAAGCAGTCGCTATTTGGTAGTTGGTACACTCTTTGTCCCACACACAGAGTTTAAATGGTCATATATTTTTAAAAATAATAAAAATATATATATATTATCTTTTCTAAAGTGTCACTAAATATTCTAATTTTCCTCAACTACTATTTTATTATCAATAAGAGGCATAATAATAGTAAACTTTGATGAATGCTTACTGTATATTTCACTATGAGAAATATATGTTTTCTCATTTTTATCTTCAGTAGTTTTGTTATTACATTCTCCATTTTATTATTAAAGAAACTGAGATTCACAGAGGTCAGCTAGGTTGCTCAAGAATACACAAATGAAATTGAATTTGAATTGAAGTCAGTCCAACTTCAGAATCTGTGTACCTACTCATTGTTTTGCAAGTTTTTACCCACATGCTAAACACAGAACAAGACCCAGTCCTTTCCTCATGGGGATAACAGACCAATTGGAAATAACAATTGTGTGATGCATTTTATGCTTCTAACTGTAAATTGTTAGGATTTCAGAAGATGGGAGTTATCACTGGGGAAATAGAGTAAGCAGAGAACAAAAGTATGAGCAGGTGAAGTTTGTATTAGAATTTCAATGAAATACAGGGATTAGATTGTGGAAGGAGATGATATAAGTGAGAAAACCCACAAAGGTGGAGGCTAGAAGGTGGGAATGAGTCAGATCCATCTGGGGGGCTCTAAGAAAACTATATAGATCCAACTTGAAGTTAAGATAAGCATGAAAAAAGTGATAGATTATAAAAAGGCCTTAGAAAATAGACAGGGGTTTTTGTTGTTGTTGTTGTTTTAAGAAGTGGGAAATGGGGAACTATTCAAGAATTGGGATCATGATGGTAGCATGACAGAAGGAAAAGAAATCTAATATATGTAAGAAGAATGACGCACTTTTGGATGTCACTAGCAGAGACACGACCCGTGGGGGTCTAACCATCACTGGGAGACCCATATAATTAGACAGGCTTTGGAAATTCTAGTAAAGGCTAATAGGAACTTGGTAAATTGCTAGAAAGTACTGTACTAGGAAATCGAAAAAATACTCCTGTAAAACCTGATATAGCCATTTATGAGCCTTGGCACAAGACTTTAGGCACACAGACCATTTAGTACTTCTTCCACCCTTAACCGAAGACATGGAGATTTTACTCTGGTTGTCTGTGAACAGTTAAAAATAGAATGAAGCCTCTCTGTCACTACCATTGTGATGCATTCATTCCAGAGCAGAAAAGTCAGGTTTTAGTTTTTTAAACATGATTTCTCCTTGATAAAAGACCATCCGCATAGTCACGCAATGTATGTTACATTATTACAATGAGCCTATGGAATCTTCTAAAACTCAGCATCCCTTTTCTTCAGAATCTGGTACATTCTAGAATTAGACTTAAGGACTTAAGACTTGCTAGAGGGAAGTAAATCTTTCCCCTTGTACTGATTAGTTTCCCAGGGAAGCATCTTTGAAACTCCTTCCTAGAAGGTAAGTGTTCTGGGGGCAGAGGTGCAGAGGGGTAGAAGGGCTGGAGGTCTCTCCATTTACTGTTAAGTATTCACACATTCACTCAATACCCTTGTCATCAGTAAAAGGTACTCCATCCCAAAGTTAGTCTAAAGACCTCCAATGAAAGACTGTTTATTTTACGCTTTCCAGAGAATTAATCTCTAGACTTTTCTGGAGGTAAGGGAGAAGCCGATGTTCAGTGGTGTGCAGTATGTGAGGGGACCAAACTGCCTTTTTCAGTTCCTCCCTTTATCTCAAATTCCAGTCATGCATGAATCTTTCTGGTTAAATCAATTTAGTCCTTGGTTTTCCCACTGCTGGTTTGGACTCTGGCTTTCTCAGGTTGACTGTATTATTTATCATGTGGCATCTGCTTTCTAGTTTCCTAATAGTTGTTGCTGTTGTCTCTTTCCTGTTCTGTTCTTTCCATCCTAGAATGTTTAGATCTTCAAAAGAAAAAAAAAAAAAATAATGCATCTGTAGTTTTAGTGGGACTTGGAGAAGGACAAAAATTATATACATGTGACAATCTGTCATCTTAACCCAGAAACCCACTGGGATTTATAAGGGTTGTGAAAGTTTTCTCTTTATGATATTTTAGAGTTCAGATTATTTATTAATGTTTTCTTCATAAATTGTGGCCTCTTTTCCTTTTCTCATCTCAGGTAAATTCTGTCCAACCAGTATCTTGGCTGAACTAAAGAGTTCCCACATTTCATGGTTTATGTAACTCTTGAAAACATCTAATTTTTTTTTCATCATCTGAACAGGAGACAGGCTCTAGGTAAAACTCTAGATATTTAATCGTACCTTGTATGATCACTTAGGATGTATTTTTGAACCATTGCTGAAAAATTATGAGGAAAAATATAAAAAATGATAACTCTCCTTTAATAAGAAATAAAAACCATCATATTCATCTTTGTCAAAATATTATGATTTCTAAGAGTGTATCAACTTTGATGTCAGTATTTTTTAATGTCAGTATTAATAAAGTTAAAAAATTGAAAATACCTAGATAAAAGTAATACTTTTTGTATGTAATATTATTTTTTTTAATTTTTTTTTTTTTTTTTTTAAGATTTTGTGAGAGAGACAATGAGAGACAGAGAGCATGAGAGGGGGGAGGGTCAGAGGGAGAAGCAGACTCCCTGCCGAGCAGGGAGCCCAATGCAGGTCTCGATCCCGGGACTCCAGGATCATGACCTGAGCCGAAGGCAGTCGCTCAACCAACTGAGCCACCCAGGCGCCCCTGTAATATTATTTTTTTAAGAGTGAGAGAGAGTGTGCAAGGGGGGAGGGGTAGAGGGAGAGGGAGAGAGAGAGAGAGAGAGAATCTTAAGCAGGCTCTATCCCCAGCATGAGCCGGATGCGGGACTGGATCTCATGACCTGAGCTGAAATCAAGAGTTGGACACTTAACCAAGTGAGACACACAGGTACCCCTAAGCACTATTATTTTCAAAACTATTTATTCAGAAATATACCAGGAACTATATCTATCCTCATCAACTGTGTATTTTAAGGCACAATATGATGTCAATTTTTATCTTTAAAAATGTATTATTTTGACAAAATTTGTAGGCTTTTGTAAAATTTCTGTTGGTTCATTTATGGAACATTTACTGAATATCAGGCACTGTTCTTGGTATTAAGGATATACCAATACCTACAGTGGAGGATTTTGAACTAGAGTAGCATAAGATAAAATGGGAGAAGAGGCGAGGAGAATAAGAAGATGGGCAGCAAAGCAGAAAGGTGAAATAAAAAGATCTAAAAGAATGATAATAGGTGGGAGTAGACATGGTGGCAGCAGAAATTCAGCTCTGAGAGACCAGAATCTTGCCAGGAGTTGAGATATAAATAGGGAAAGTAAAGATTTGAGAGTTTTTCTCACCTGGGCTACTTATGCCCGAGCATATGAGAGACTATCACAGATGTTGAGTGAAGATCTCTATTGGGCTGTTGACCAGAAAACAGAAAGATGGGATGGCCTTTCATTATCAGAGAGTCTCCATTTTTAGTTGCATTCTAATGGCCCAATTCTATGTTTATGAGAATGATGTTATGAAGAAAACTTTGGAGAGAAAAGGCTGCAAAAAATGTGTTTATTTGTATGTCAAATCATGTATGCTGTTATCCTTTATCAAAGTGAGGCTGTTTTTTCCTGGTACTTCCCTCTAAAATTTTGAAGACTGACATTTATCAATAAGAAAAAAAAGAACTGTTTATAAACACTAACAGCATATTTTGATGATTTACAAATTTAGATAACCTATTGGTTAATAGATACCATTTTTCTGGTAATCAGTCAATCTTCCCAGGCCAGATGTGGATAATCACATGGTTAATCAAATGCTTCTGAAATATTGCAATTTGAAAATTTTCAATTAGTGTTATAAGCCCAAATATATGTATGATAAGCACGGGAAAAATACAACTTTTTATTTCATTTTAATTAGTTACCCAAGATGAATACTACATGCTGCATTTTCCAAAAGAGTTGGAACTAACTTATCTTGTGTACATAATACCACAACCAGCAATTTTTCTGATTTTATATTTCTATAATATTCCTAGGATATTCTCAGAATTTTGACCCAGCCCACTAGCTAAGCCTACCTGTCTACAAATAGGCCAGTTTTCTTAAGGCATTTTGCCACTTTACCCATTTTAAGCATGACCTGTTGCACTCAGGAGTTAACCTAAAACACAGAGGAGTGTGTGGATCCAAACAGCACTGAGGCACGGAGCCTTCAGCTTTCCTTATATCCAGGATATCCTAAGTAATGACTGGGCAATGGGAGGAGGTACTTTGAAAACCATCCAACCGAAGGGAAAACTAGAGTATAACAAAGGAGCTACCATCACTTGCTTTTGGCAGAAACTCAAAGGCAGGCAGAGAAGACAGAAACCTTTAAAATGGAAATAAAAACAACACCCCACCCCCCAAAAAAACTTTAGGTTTCTCTGATTGGAGATTGTTGATGTAAGAAAGAGGCAGGCAGGCTAACTAGAAGGAGGGCATCATATGTTATTGGTTTGGGGAACATATTTTGCTTTCTCTTGATTGTTACTGAATTTAAAGCGAGGCAAATATAGGTAGACCAGCTGTCATTGTCAAAGACTTGACCATTCTTGGTCAGTTGTTATAGAGCCCGTGGTTTGGTTTCCTGACCTACTTGCTGCAGTTTGTGGGTCAAAGTTCTATTGTCATTGTCATATTTATGCCCATTGTCCATTTGTATGTTAAGTCTCTCAGAAATTTAACTACTAATAATTTCTTTGGGATGGTGATATATAGATAATTGTATAAATAATATTGAATTAATTTTATATTTAAAAACAAAATATTTATTTTTATAGAAATAAAAAGCAATCTGTGATAATCTTTATCCTAAACCAATGGTCCAATGAGTTTAAAAGTAACTGGTTTTAAGTTTTAATCATAGGAAACAAACTGAGGGTTGCTGGAGGGAGAACAATGGAGGGATGGGGTAACTGGGTGATGGACATTAAGGAGGGCATGTGATGTAATGAGCACTGGGTGTTATATAAGACTGATGAATAACAGACCTCTACCTCTGAAACCAATAATACATTATATGTTAATTAACTGAATTTAAATTAAAAAATACTAAGTACAATTTAATGGTGACAAATAAAAAATCATATTTGTGATGTTTAAAAAAATACTAAGTGCAAAAAATAAAAAAAAATAAAAATAAAAGTAACTGGTTAAAAAAAACAAAAAACGGTGAAACATTCCAATAGATAGACCTCTGTGAATATAACTAATTTTATCAGTCTTATTCCTGCTATGTTTCATGAGCTCTTAATTGGTACAGCTTGGAGTTTATTTGCTCTTTTACAGTACTTTGATGAATATATTCTATAAATAGGATTTCCCCCCCATACTTGATATCTTAAATTCTCACTCCTTTGTCTAGTTCCCTCACTTCCAAAACTTTTAATGCCTTATTCTCAACCTTGTCATGTTCTCTTGTCTTAGATCCTTCCATTTTCCCCCTATTTGTTGTCATTTTATTTTTCTTTTCTTAGATATCCTAGACCAGTTGGCCTATTTGATAACCACTCTCTTATGAAAATCTAGATCTCTTTGTCTCTTAATGCCTGCATGACACCAACCGTTGTCTTTTGTCCTTTGCTTGGGCTTTCAGATTGGGAGTTTCATCCATTCTTTTCTTATGATCAGGTGTGTTTTTGTACCAGAAGATGTTATGGAGGGAGGGAGCCTCAGAGAGATACTAAATTCTTGTTACTCTGGTATGTAGTTGCTTAAGTCATTTTTAATTTGGGGTGAGAGGGATACTCTCTCTAGTTAAAGTCTCTTACTTTCTCTACATTTTGGGGTTCTCTACCTTGGTTACAGATATTTCCCTCTACAGTTTCCATCCCTCACTTGGAATGAGTACTTACCTTGAAGGCAATCTTTTGATACTTACATTTTGTGACCATATTCTGTGATTGTGAGTGGGAATTGATTTCAGTACCCCTACTTTATCTGTCACAGACTCATTAACCAGGTCATTTCTGGTTTGTCTTTCCAGCAAGGGCACCGATCATTCAAGTACAACTATATAAATATTAATTATCATTATTACTGTAATTGCTATAATAGTTAAAATGTGAGGCTGCCTTCTTTTGCTCATACAATGGCAGAGTGGCTGTTTAATTTTACTTTCTCCATGGAAACTTACTCAGGGCTTTCAGATTTTAATGTTTATTTTTTAGATTCTATTTTTATCATAAACATAGGATTTATGTCACAGATTCTAATTCATGGAACTTTATTGGACTCAAATATTTTTTGTCTGTATATCATAGCAAAAGAAAAACAAATAAAAGAAAGAAGGAAAAGAAAGAACCATCACAATTCCATTATTGTAGAAGCCAAAACAGAGTTTTAAATTAGATATTTTTGGCAATTAAATGCTTCAGGAGGGAGAGATGAGCTTGAGGTTTCCTTGGGAACACATCCTGAACCCCCCAAATTCCATCATTGTCTTCAAGTAATATTTCCTTATGTCCTACAGGGAAAAGTTAAAACTTCAAGAAAGGGTTCCATCAAATTTCCAATCTGATGTAATTGATATTATGCAAGAAAAATAGAAATAGAAATGAAAGCAAATTATTTGTAGGAATAAAAGTATTAAATATATTATTTTACCATTTGAACACTAAAAGTCATTTATGTTTACCATAATTTACTCACATATATAGGGAACTTATTCAAACTTGTTTTAAGAATAATTTATTATAACTATTTGGGATCTATAAAGTGTTTTTAAAGTTTGTTAACATATCATGGTCTTGGAAAAAGAAGCTGAATTAATTCATGTAAGATATTTCATGAAGTCTTGACGTTTCATTTTAAACAGATACTAAAGCTACCTGGGGATTCTTTCCCAAGTACATAATTTGAAGTCTAAACAAAATGCAGTGATATAGAAAGACCAAGAAGATATTAAAAGAAGTCAAAGATTCATTGAATTATTTGTTCAGTCATGTACTCATTTATTTATGCATGTATTTAAAAATATTTAGTGAGCACCTATCATACACTGGGTTCTCTTTCTCATATAAGAGGCAAAATCTAGATTTGGATTAAATATCTACCCTCAAGGACTCATAGAAATTAGGGGAGGACTAAATGTAAGAATTAGGAACCCAGGAAGTGACCAGCTATGCACTGAGAATTAATAAAGACTTCACAGAAAAGGAACTATTTGAACTCAATCTGATTAAGTGGGAGTTTCCCCGGGTGAAGAAGAAGAAAAGCACCCCAGAGAAGGAATATGAAATGTAGGGCATGATTAGAAGGGGAAGTAGCAGGAGAGAGCACTGGTATGAGTTGAGAGCACATTATGAAGGGCTTGGAATTGGAACTTCACCTTATAAAAACTTGAGGAAGTCAAATGTTTTAAGATGATGCTCATGTGTTGTATATGAAAAATAAAGGAAAATAATTGTGCTATTTTTTTTTACTGGAATGTGAATTTAGGGAAAAGGTAATTTTGAGGATATTGAGTTCAGGTATAGATATTTTGGATTTCAGATAAAACATGCTAGCAGAAATATCTAATTTCCTATTGGAATAAAGAAACTAGAGTTCAGGGTAATATTCAGTACAGGTCCAAATTTGGGAATTATTCTCAGAGAGATAATTGCTAAAGCTGTGAGAGCCAATGAGCTTTTCAAGGTAGGCTGTCTGAAAAAAGAAGAAAAGGAAACTATAGTCAGGATATTAGAATCTATTTAAAAATTTAAAATATTATAATATCAAATATTCATTTAGTCTGCTTTTCTTTCATAAATTATTTAAATGTTCTTGTACATTGTCTATTCTTCTTATAGAAATGTGATAAGATATAATTTTATGGTATTTTAATTCCCCAGGAATAGGAATATTTTATAGGTATTCCATGGAATCCCTGCAGACCCAACTTGCCATGTCTTTATGGAAAATAGAGCTGTACTTCCTTCACTGATTTTTTTCCCCCCAGGTTGGAGATTAGTGGTCTAGAAGAAGATATACCCATATTTTCAGTAGTTCTTATATATAACAAAAATAGGAATGGAAATTTAATTTTGAATCTGTACCACAATACCCTCATCTGCAGTAGAGAGAAGTAACAGCCACAGGGTTTGAGCAGTGAACAGTTTCTTTTTTATTTTTAAGTAGAAGCTAGAACATCTTATATTGTCAGAAAGAAGTTTCAGTAAGTTATCACTAGAGATACCAAAATAAAAACAAATAAATTAATGTGATTCATGTATGTTTTTTCTCTGGTGTTTGGCAATAAATATTGGCTTTGGAATCTAACACATAAGAGTTAAATCCTGACTGTGTCACTAGATTTTTTCTTTTTCTTTTTCTTTTCTTTTTTTTTTTTTTTTGTGGTGTGGACACAGAACTTACCCTATCTCAACTTCAATTTTTTATTTTGTCATTAAAATGAGGAAAGCAAAACCTGTCTGAAATGTTTGCTATGAAAAATTATGAAAATAATGCATATTAAAAAATGCCTGGTGCAGAGTAAGGACACAATAAATGGTGACTATTATTTTCAAATGACTTCAAATTCTTTAAAAAATAATGTGAAAAAGACTTAGGAGAGAGTTGGTGTGGTATTTTAAATTCCTTACAGAATCCCATAAAACCTAAACTGAGAGAATGTGGGACACACCCACATGATTCATGGTGGGTGAATTAGAAAATTTATAGTCAACACCTAATGGCAGACGGGTTGAAGATATTTTGTCCATAGAATGGCATGGCTCAGGGCGCCTGGGTGGCTCAGTTGGTTAAGCGACTGCCTTCGGCTCAGGTCATGATCCTGGAGTCCCGGGATCGAGTCCCACATCGGGCTCCCTGCTCAGCAGGGAGTCTACTTCTCCCTCTGACCCTCCCCCCTCTCATGCTCTATCTCATTCCCTCTCTCAAATAAATACATAAAATCTTAAAAAAAAAAAAAAAAAAAAAGAAATACACACTGTATTATTAAGAAGTAAAGGGAATGGGGGCGCCTGGGTGGCTCAGTTGGTTAAGCGACTGCCTTCGGCTCAGGTCATGATCCTGGAGTCCCGGGATCAAGTCCCGCATCGGGCTCCCTGCTCAGCAGGGGGTCTGCTTCTCCCTCTGACCCTCTTCCCGCTCGTGCTCTCTGTCTCTCATTCTCTCTCTCTCAAATAAATAAATAAAATCTTTAAAAAAAAAAATGGCATGGCTCAGTCATCACAGATATGAATTTATTGTTCAATAATATTAAAAAGGAGCCAAAGGATGAAGTACAGTTTAGGTGATACAGATCTTGTAGGAAGAAGAATAAGTTATATTCTTGCCGGAAATGAGATGCAAGCTCCTCAAGTAGACATTTCTAATAGATTTCAAAGTAGGAAAATACTTAACGGTGTTGTTTTAAATAAGTATAAAATTTGGTTTGTATGCTCTTGATATTTCTGGATAAAAAATGTGATCATAAAGCAATGAAACTCTACATTAAAAAAAGAAAGAAAGTAGTCCTTCCGATTACATTTATAGGCACACCGTAACTAACATCGTGCTATCCCTTGAGGTCTACCTCCTACAAAATATTAGATTAGAAAGGGCAGATTCAAGCATTGCAGGAGTGTCAATTTGCCAGCTGGCCATCATGTGTTTGACTTGTGTTTAACAATGAGTATTGGCTGACCTCTGCTGAAGAACATGGATAGTATCTGGGTACCGGAGGCAATTGCAATCCACAAGTGAAAACAGTCTCTCAGATTTGTAATGGAATACCAAGAGATGTCAAGGTGAGTCACATCACATAAATGTTACCTACTCTGACAGCAGGCAGGACATCTGCACGTGGTACTTTTCTTCCAATTTTCTCCTTGGAAGAAAATGAAGCAACTCTAAGATGCCAGGGGGAACTGGTAGTCTTTTCCAGAGCACCCATAGAAATAAATATTTTATATTTCAAATCTGGCTCATTTGTTATAGCTTAGGGCAGATACTGAATCACAATTGCTCCTAATGAGAGCAAAACTCACTTTATATAGGCGCACAGAAAAATTAACCTCAAAAAAGGACATGAGTAGCTTTATAGTACTCTCTTAATGACTGCATTTACTATTTGTCCCTTACTTTTAATAAAGGGAGATATTTTTAAGTTATTGTTTTTAGCAAATTCTGTATTCTAACAAACAGACCAATGGTCCAGCATTTAAAAAACAATCTCCAAATCATAATTTCTTACTCTTTCTTGTCTGTGGGTTTTTGCTTGTTTGTGTTTGTTTTTTGTCTTAAATGTCCTTTCCTTAGTATTGTCATTAAATCATTTGTCTTCCTTTAATCATTCTGGGCTCTTTTTTCTTCTACCATCCAGATGGCTACTTTGTTTGCTATTTTCCATGGTAACTACTTATCAGTGCACCTTCTGGTTTCTTTCCTTCCACTTCTCTGTCCTCAATATATTGGATTATATTTGTCAATTTTGTCCTTTTCTTTCCACAGTCTGCTTCTCTTATTTTGTCCTGTAATATTCTTATTGTCCATCCACCCATTGTCTTTACTTTTCTACCCTTCTCCTATTTCTCCTTTCAACATTTGTATCTTCTATATGATCATCTTTATCAATATCTCACCAATGATTCTTCTCCTTTATTTTTCCCCTTTCATTTTTTACCTCCCTTTTACAGAGGACTTGCTTATACTTTCTATATGCCATCCTTTTTTTCTTACATTTCTATACTGATTTCCTTATCATCCTTTTCCCACAGCTTTTTTGCTCACACCTCATAGGTAATTATTGAGGTTCATTATGTCCCTGCAGCACAGAGACCTAAAGATAGTATGACACAGACCTTGCCTTCAAGAAGTCCCCCCTCTAGAAGAGATAGACACATAAATCAGCCAATCCTTAAAAATGTAGAAAGTGCAGAGATACAAACAGACACAGGCTTTTATAGAAGTCCTTAGAGAATGGTGCTATGGGTTGGGGGAGGGCAGCAACAAGCAAAAATTTCTCAGATGATGTGTTACGTCAGCTAAGTCTTGAGGCAAGAGTATTAAGGGGTGGGAAGACCTCTCTAGGTAGAGAGGGTGGTATGAGATAGGCTCAGAGACATGAAATATCACTTGTGGTAAGGAGACATGTAGGCACTTCATGTAAATGGTTGCAGAGAATGTGCAAAGGGAGGTGGGGAAAAGAAAATGGTCTCATGTAGAGGGAATTATTGGCCATGCTGAGAAGCCTGAACATGAACAGAAACCTTGGATGCCTTTGAAGCAGGAAATGTTCATAATCAGATCATCATTTTGACCATATAGTCTTCGATGTATTTAGGGATAGGTTTGAGGGCTGTAAGAAAGAGTTAGGGATCCTAGTTGGAGACTATTTAAGGAGAGTTTGCATCAGGATTGCAATCGAGAAAGACCAGAGAGAACAGGTTCAAGAATTATTTTGATGCAAACATTGGCAGCACTTAATTGCTCTTTGAATAGAGGGAATAAGAGGGAGGATGATTCTTGGAATCTACATTTAGTGATTAGATGGACCCTGGTGTCAAAAGCTAAGAGAGAGGGAACATGGCAGAGGAACTAGCTCATCTTTTGTTCTCCCTCCTTAACATGTCTTCCAACAATATTGATAACTTGCATTTTTTTCAAGTGTACTCTAATTTTTAAAGCTCTTACCCATCCATTACTTAATTTAATCCTCATGAGAATCCTCTGAAATTGACTGAGCAGATAATATTATCCACATTTTTCAAATAAGAACACTGGAAAAGCCTTTCCTCAAATGTATATACCAGTGACAGTGGGTTATTTAAATGCTCAAAATGTTTTCAATTAGGCAGCCTCGCATTCTCCTTTGGCAGCCAGGATGGTGGCATCTACTCTAGGCCTGGTAACGCAGTCATGAAGACAGTGCTTTTGCAAACATTAACAAGTTTAAAGAGGACGATCCTCATCAGATGCATCATCAACCCGTGACTCTGTCACAGTAATGCATATTGTTCAGTTCCTCCTCCTACACAGAAAGTTGTCATCCCCACTAGAGGGAACACCTTCCAAAAAGAGGAAGCTTATTGATTGGCTTAAAATTCACCCTTAATAACCATACATTTCATATACTCATAATATTTTGCATGTCATGTTTTATACATGTGTTACAAAGAGGCTTGAGACCATATTAGTGACTCCCAGGTTCAACCCAATAATACCTTCACATTTGTTGTACACTTTTTTGCGTGTTCCTGTAGAGTTGTATTACAGATGCAGGTGTTATTTTAGAAGCAATGTGCAAGTGGCTGGTATAAAAGAAAGGCTTCTGTGTTCTCCCAGCCCAGCTGAAAATCAGAGAAATCACTTTTCTAGTAGCAGGAACAACACAGGGGAGTTTGATGATAACAAAGGGCTTCCCTGCACAGCACTCATGTTCATTTCTAATGGTGGATGAACACACGTAAGAGGCAGGACACAGCACGATGAACCTATGCCCCTCAAAGTATCTGAATCCACTTTGCTGTGAGGAGGTATCATTTCATCATCCTTTACTCTATATTTCTAGGTGCTATGCACTGGTAAGGGCCCTTGACTAAATGTAATCCTTTTCTTCATTCTCATTACTACTAAAATTATGTTTAGATTTAAAGTTTAGGTTTAACAAGATACATTATATGAATTGAGTATTTATTTGTTCATTAGGCAAATAAGGAAGAGAAATGCATTGAATTATGATTACTGCAAGGAGCGTGGCAATGGCCTAACCTCATAAACTAATTGAAGGGACCTGTCAAATTATAGTTCACAGCCTAAAATCTTGGTCTACAAGTGAGAAATAGATAGAATTAATCCACATGTTGTTTATATTAGCCAGTGTTTATTCTTTTAACCAGATTATTCTCAAACTATTCTAATCCAGGAGGGTATAATACTCTAGAAAAGTGAATTTGTCAGGCAGAATTTTTGTGTAAAGATCTAGACTTTTTCTGATTGTGTTAAAATTTGAAACTACTCTATAAATCCTATGCATCTCTATAATAAGTCTCAGTAATATAGACCAGGTCAAATAATTCTCTTTTCTAAACTAAATGAATTCAGCTATGTATATGTGGACAGTTTTAACAAAAGTAAACCCAGGAGTTAATGAGGATATTGTTCTCAAACTGTAATCAGAAATACCTGGGGAGCTTTTTTTAACACACATAATTTTTGCCCTTTCTGTAGACTTATTGAGTCTGAATATCAGGGTGTAGCAATTGAGAATATTTAGGCTTCCCAGTTTATTCTGCTGTGAACTGAATGAAAAATACCAGCCTGAAATGCAAGTTTCATGTTCTTCATCTTCATGTGGAGAAAGTAATAATGGATACAAACTCCTTGTGTAGTCTGCGGCCATCCTGTGTGTTAATAATAAATATGCACCTATGTGCTTGTTTGTCTACAGAACATCTTTGGATGTCTTCTTGTAGAGGACCAGAGATCAAATTGGGGTGAAAGAGGCACTTACTTTTGACTCTATAAACTTTATTCATTTATAACATTTGAAATTATTTTTTAAGTTATGAATATGTATGTGTGGGGGGGGAGTGAAGGGTATGTGGGGGATGAGTGTGTGTGGGTGTATATATAATCAAAGAATATAGAAAAATATATGATATTTTAATACCAGGTAAATTTTGTATTACCCATCCTTCATCTCTCTTCCAACCCTAACTCCGACCACATAATTAAGTATTTATAGTATTCTCATGATAAACCAGGCCCTATGTTCAACTCTGGGAATATAAGACAACTGACATATGGTTGCTACCCTCAAATGCTGGCAATAGAAACATAAAAAGATGAAGAAATATGTGTAATATAAACTTTTCCCCAGATACCTCATCTTAAGAGATTTAAATATTAGTAAAAAATTTCTTAAAAAAATTTTTCTACGTATCTAATGTTTATTACAAAGGGGAGGATGGAGAATATTGTTTATCCTCCTTCTACTACTACTATTCTCTCTCCTATGTGGGATACTGACCTATTTCCTCCCAAACCTTTGTTTGCTTGTTTGTTTGTTTGTTTATTATTTATAAATTTTATGCTTCTTCAATAGCACTATGAGATTTGCTTTGTCTTTGGATTATTCCAAATTCTTAATGGCTACCAAGATACCACCCAATGGAGGGTAGAGGGGGGAAAAGAAGGGTATTTAGAGAATTCCATGTCTGAATATTCACTTTTCTGGAATGTTCCTTTCATTCTCCACCTGTACCCTTTTCTGCTTTAAGACTCCTCTGAAATACACTTGATTTCCATCTATCCATCAAATTATCCTCCCTGCTTATTTTCAAATACATGTGATTTGGATTGCAAAAACATACAGGATACAAGAAGTAAACAAAATTTGAAAGAGGGAAATCTACAAGGCAAAAGAAAAAAAAAAAAAAAAGGAATTTGGTTGTAAAACAGCCCTGAGATTCAGACATAAAAACGAGTGTCCAAAACACTATCCACTTGTTGAGAGTGGGGCATAAATCTGAGTCTAAGATGTCTCAGAAAAAAAGACTGATTTAAAATAATAAAATTGATTTAGAAGTATAATTGAATGATCAGGAAATGCAGGACAGTTTGTGATTTACACAATTCATTTTGTCTTCTGAACTCTGAGTTCAGGGTTTTGCTTATGGGTGGTATCTGTTTTCTTTTCATGATCTTTAATTGGCAAAAACGGATCTCTTATTCAGGAGAATAATGTCTAGGCCACAGGAAATGAAAGTAAGTGGCTATTAAAGGAGTTCTCCGGAATACTCACAGTGCATAAATTAGAGTTTTATAAATGGTGTAAAACTAGTCAGTGGTCAAAATAATGTTCAGCTGAGATTATGAAAATGGAGCCAAGGAGCAGAAGCTAGCTATTCAAATGATCTAGAGACATGTGTTATTTTCCCATTACTGAGTTACTGCTGCTGCTGAATTAGGTGTAAATCGAGAGGAATTGAGCTGGAGATACTCAAAACCAGGGAGGTTTTGAGTTCCAGAAGGGCAACAGTAAAGGCATCCTTTTGTTTTCCTTTGTCAGAATTCTACTGTAGCATGAACTGGAGATGGATGATAAGTGGATTGAGAGGAAGTACGCGGAGAACCTCACAATACCAGTCGGTCCCTCCTGGATAGCATTTAAATATTTTTATGTGGTGCTTAGATTAATATTGGGTCTTTCCCACTTTTTTTTTTTTAAGATTTTTTTTTATAAGGAGTTTTTTTTTTTTAAGATTTTATTTATTTATTTGAGAGAGAGAGTGAGAGAGAGAGAGAGCACAAGAGGGAGGAGCAGGAGAGGGAGAAGCAGACTCCCCGCCGAGCAGGGAGCCCGATGCGGGACTCGATCCCGGGACTCCAGGATCATGACCTGAGCCGAAGGCAGTCGTTTAACCAACTGAGCCACCCAGGCGCCCTCCCACTTTTTTATGCTTGTAAATTTTATTTGTTCACCATAAATACATGTATGATTAAATGAAATAGTAGCTACTTTCAGATCATTTTGCATGCACCATCTAATTTGATAATCCAGATCATCTGTGAAGAAGATAAAAATAGCTAGTAATAATTTATTAAGTGCCATTGTATTTCAAACCCTGTTCTGAATTATTTAATTAACTCATTTAACCTTCAAAAGAATCCTGTTAGGTATGTACTGTTATTATATTACAGATGAAGCCATGAAGGCATGGAAGGAATATATTAATAACCCAAGGCCTCACAGCTGTAAATACTAGAGATGGGATTTGAATCCAGCTAGGTTGACTCATGTCTGCCCCTCACCTTTACCAGCATATTGCAGAGAAGGAGGTAGAAACAAAAAGATCATGTACTTCTGTGAGTCCTGATACATGTCTTTACGTGACATACAGAGATAGAAAAAAAGTCATCTGGCTGGCTCTGAAGTTATGAAATCCAGCCTTATGGTTTCAATCAGTCAGGATCAGAATCTGACGTTCTTCTAGTCTAAGCCTGCATAATCAGCACAGATCCATGAAGCAATTTAGAAGCTAGCAGGTATTACAGGGCAGTACTAGTCCCCAAAATATGCAAGCACATTGAAGAAATAAGATAAATGCTATGCATGCACACACACACGTACACATAAACACATACACTTACATGCATACAAAGTTTAAAATTCAGGTAAAGCAATCACTGCTGCTTGAATGGAATCAGTGTAACTTCCAGGGGGGAGTGCTTGATCTAAGTTTTTAGGGCAGCCAAAAGGATGAGACAAACATGTCCAACCTAAGCTTTGAAATAAAGCAAAAACGTGAATTGTGGCAGAAAGTGCAATGAATTTGGGTATTTACTTTTTTTCTCATTCAAACAGGTGATCTTAGGGCCGCTTGGGTGGCTCAGAGGGTTAAGCATCAAACTCTCAATCTCAGGTCAGGTCTTGATCTCAGGGTAGTGACTTTAAGCCCCATGCTGGGCTCCACGTTGGACCTGGAGACTACTTGAGAAAACAAAACAGAAGGATGCCTGGGTGATTCAGTCCATTAAGCATCTGCCTGCAGCTGGGGTTGTGATCCCGGGGTCCTGGGATGGAGAACCCTGCATCGGACTCCCTGCTCAGCCAGGAGTCTGCTTCTCCCTCTTCCTCTGCCCCTCCCCCTCCCCCCCACTTGAGCTCTTTCTCTCTCTCTCACTCACTCACATTCTCTCTCTCTCATAAATAAATAAAATCTTTAAAAAACAAACAAAAAACGATGAAACATGATCTTAGGCAAGTTCCTTCACTAACCCTGTTTTCTTCTCTGTAAATTAGGAATATATGAATATACTTTGTAACTTAATATGTAAAAATAATATCCTATTAATTCTATCAATTATATGTTTATGTTGCTACTTCATTACAATAAATGATTGCATGTAGTGGCTACTGCCTATCGAATTCCTGAGCTATGGTTGTAGGTGAAGACAAATTAAAATATTTAGAAATGAGAAAGTGGCTGTATGAGTTTTATCTCATAAAATGTTAAACGGTGTGTAGAAAATAACAGATGTACAATATACACTTGGTGTATGAATGAATAAATAAATGAATTATACAAATTAATGAATATCGACAAAATTCTGATTTTCACCAAGTCCTCCAGTTTTCTTCCTTAAGTAGACTATGGCTTCAACCTTCAAACTGTGGGAAAGTGGCACCTGGGTGGCTCAGTTGGTTAAGCATCCCACTCTTGGTTTTGGCTCAGATCATGATCTCAGGGCTTTGAGATTTAGCCCTGCATCAGGCTCCACACTCAGTGTGGAGTCTACTTGAAATTTTCTCTCTCCATCTCTCTCTGTCCCTCCCCCTGCTCTCTCTCTCTCAAAAATGAATAAATTGATCTTTAAAAAAAAATAACTGTGGGAAAAAATTGTATTGTTATTCAAACCTATTATGCTGGGCTTGGCATCAGGATGAATGGTTAGTACCAGGTACTCTCATTTTAACCTTATTCTTATTTTTCTTTTTTGTTTTATAGTTATGATTTGTTGTATTTCACCTGAAAAATACCTCTACATAATAAAATCATTCAAAGGACATGTTTCACATACAAAAGGAAAACAATGTTTACTGGTTGTTAATTATTAATATTCATTTTCCAACTGCTTTTCTTTTCAAATACTTGAAAAATATTTTATCGAAGAAATATGTGCACTAAAGAAAAATCTAAGAGTATATAAGAGCATATTAAAAATGTCTCCTATTCCACTGACCCTCTCCTTCTCCTAACCTAAATTCCAAGATATGACCTTTTTCAGTTACTTTTATATTTAGCTTTTCTCTTAGTTACCTACATTTCACTAAATGATTATATTGCTATTTTATAATTTATCAGCCATGATCATTGCGTTTGATCCCCTCATAAATATACACCAGTTTTGTTTTCTTCCAATTCTGTCTTTGACCACCTCTATCAAAAATCATACTCTAGTAACCATTTTGTTCATCAATTATCATATTTCCCTGAGGAGAACAGGATTTACCTGGATTCCCAATATGTTGTGTTTATTTTCTTCCCAAATTTTTATTTAAATCTAGCTAGTTAACATATAGTATAATATTGGTTTCAGGAGAAGAATTTAGTAATTCATCACTTACATTTATCAGCCAGTGCTCATCACAATTGCCCTCCTTAATACCCATCACCCATCTAGCCCATCCCCCACCCACCTCCCCTCCATCAACCAACCCTCGGTTTGTTCTCAATAGTTAAGAGTCTCTTATGATTTGTTTCCCTCTCTCTCTTTTTTTCCCTCTTCCCCTATGTTCATCTGTTTTTTTCCTTAAATTCCACATATGAGTGAAATCATATGGTATTTGTCTTTCTCTGACTGACTTATTTAACTTAGCATAATACACTCTAGCTCTATCCATGTTGTTGCAAGTGGCAAGATTTCATTCCTTTTGATGATTGAGTAATATTCCATTCTATATACAGACCACTTCCTCTTTTTTTTTTTTAAAGATTTTATTTATTTATTTATTTGACAGAGAGAGACACAGCGAGAGAGGGAACAGAAGCAGAGGGAGTGGGAGAGGGAGAAGCAGGCTTCCCGCCGAGCAGGACCCTGGGACCATGACCTGAGCCGAAGGCAGACACTTAACGACTGAGCCACCCAGGTGCCCCAGACCACTTCCTCTTTATCCACTCATCAGTCGATTGACATGGGGCTCTTCCCATACTTAGACTATTATTGACAATGCTGGTATAAACATTAGGTGCCTGTACCCCTTCAAAGCTGTATTTTTGTGTCCTTTGGGTAAATACCTACTAGTGCAATTGTTGTATCATAGGGTAGTTCTATTTTTAACTTTTTGAGGAACCTCCTTATTGTTTTCCAGAGTGGCTGTACCAATTTGCATTCCCAACAGTGTAAGAGAGTTGCCCTTCCTCTGCATGCTCACCAACATCTGTTGTTTTCTGCATTGTTAATTTTAGCCACTCTGACAGGTGTGAGGTGGTATCACATTGTGGTTTTGATTTGTATTTCCCTGATGACAAGTGATGTTGAGCAACTTTTCATGTGCCTGCTAACCATCTGTATGTCTTCTTTGGGAAAATGTCTATTCATGTCTTCTGCCCATTTCTTAACTATATTTTTTTTTGTTTTTTGGAGGGTTGAGTTTGATAAGTTCTTTGTAGATTTTGGATACTAACCCTTTCTCGGATACATCGTTGGCAAATATCTTCTCCCATTCCATGGACTGCCTTTTAGTTTTGTTGATTATTTGCTTTGTTTTGCAGAAGCTTTTTATCTTGATGAAGTCCCAATTCTGGACTCCCAATTTGCATAATGAGGACATTGTAGCTCTCCTACCTTTGTCCAATTTATGACCCCCTTCTACCTACCAAATCTTACAAGTGCACCTTGTTTTTTACTTTGCAATGTTACTTTATAACTGTATCATTCATGGTTTGTCTATTGGTTGTTTCTATATTTTGAGAAAACTAAATATTATTTATATTATTTGCCCTATAAACATTGTTCTTCACAAGGGGTGTATGCTCAGATTGTACTTTCTTCTTTACGATGCCAGAATTTCAACTCTTGTGCCATTCAGTGGAGGAGTCCTTCCTTCATTCATTAATTTATTCATTTATTCATTCAATAGTTGCAGGTCATCTTCTGTGTGTTAGGCACTGTTCTGGGCTCTTGTAACACAATAAATGAATCAAATCTACAAAGGTGCTGGGCCTCATGGAGCATATATCCCATTGGATAGAGATAGACAATAAAGAGTAGATACAATAAGTAAATTGGATCATATTTTAGAAAGCTATGGAGAAGTGAAAACATAGAGACAGTTGAGGAAGACCAGTTGGAAGTATTGCTGGGTTGGAGTTGTAGTTTTAAATAGTGTGATCAAGATAGGCCTCATTTGAGCAAGAGTTGAAGGAGATGGGAAGTTAAGCATGCAGATTTCCAGGGAATACAAGTTTGAAGCAGAAGTCACAATTAGAGAAAATCCTAGCTGGGGAGCATGCCTGACATTTGAGCCTGAAATAAGTAGCATGAGATGAGATCAGGGATGTAAGGGAAGTGCAAGACATATCAAGTGAAAACTTTGGCTTTTACTCTGAATGTAACAGGGGCCATTTCAGGATTTTGAGTAATGATGTTTACCGCTCTGTATTACATTTTAAAAGGGTCACTCCTGTTTTGAGGGGAAAAAAAAAACAACACATAAGAGGCAAGAGACCAATTAGAAGCAGTAAGAGGAACCCAGGAAAAAGTTAATGTGCCCTCCTACTCTGAGGACTCCATGTCTTTTATTTCTTTGACATCTCTATCACTTTTCTATTTAATATCTTTCTGGAGCTCCTATTAGTTGAATGTTCGATCTTCTGTCTTGATTCTCCATATCTTAGTTTTTCTCTCAAAAATTCCACCTCTTGTCCTTGATTTTATTTTCTAATTCTTCCATTAAAATTATTATTATTTTTTTAAGATTTTATTTTTAAGTGATCTCTACACCCAACGTGGGCCTCAAACTCACAACCCTGAGATCAAGAGCCACATGCTCCACCACCTGAGCCAGCCAGGTGCCCCTTTCATTGAAATTATTTTAAGAGAACTTTCTAGTTTCAAAATTTCTTTCTTGCTCTTTGACTGCTTTCACTTTCTTCATACCATCCTACACTTGTCTTATGGATTCACTCTCTTCATAAATCCTTTTAACTATATTTCTATGGAGAGTTTTATTTGGATTGATCCCATTTAGGTTTTTTGTTTGTTTCCTTGAATAATGTGTGCCTCCTCAAGGGTCATTTCCCCCCTGTTTATTCTGTGATTTATTTTCCATGATGAAGACTGTCCTCAAATATATGTTAATTCTTGGATCTCTGTTTATATATTTTTTTCATTTTATTTTTTTTAAGATTTTATTTATTTATTTGACATAGAGAGGCAGGAGAGAGAGAACACAAGCAGGGGGAGTGGGAGAGGGAGAAGCAGGCTTCCCGCTGAGCAGGGAGCCTGATGTGGGGTTCGATCCCAGGACCCTGGGATCATGACCTGAGCCGAAGGCAGATGCTTAACAACTGAGCCACCCAGGCGCCCCTCTGTTTATATTTTAAAATAAGCCAAAGAAAATCATACTTTACAGTTGTGCGTGTAGGTGGGACTTTTCTCTCTCTTACTTGATAAAGAATAAATGTGATGAATCTAGCTTTTAAGCTGGATGATTCTAGACACTAATTTGAGATGTCAACATCTGTGTTAGAAATTGGAGTACTCTTATAATATACTTTTTATATTTCTTTAGAAAAGAAGCTTCCACCTTTTAGCTTGAGAGAGAAATGTTTGCCTGTCACTCTCCTGTGAGTCAGGATAGAGGAGGGCTGTTGGAGGTGGGGTAGAATTGACTGTGTGTTAACAGAATTTCAGCTTCATTGTGTGCTCTAACTGGTGTTGCCGAGTCTGGAGCCTATGTATATGATCCTAAGCTGAGACTTGTTTGACTGTGATCCATAAGTAAATACAACATTACACAAGTGCTAAGTGTTCTTATTTTCCTTTAAAAATATAACAAGATACTTAACTTAGTGAGGTTGAGAAGATTTCCCTAAGGAAGTGACAATTATGAGATCTGAGTAATAGGGAGTTGTTAACAAGGTAAAAACAGTCGAGAGCATATTCCTGGTATAACTTGTTCAAGGTCTTGTTTCGGAAGGGAGCGTAGTGTAAATGAGATACATTGTTGTTGTTGTTATTGTTGTTATTGATTGCACCATTTTGAACACAGTGAACACAAAGATACATAAAATACCAATATTAATATGTTCACCTTAATGAAATAATTACTAAAAACAGCTAGCAATTTTGAGCCACCAGTGTGTGTAATTATTTATATGTGTTATTTATACTATTCCATATAGCTGTTATTTTTCTAATCTGCAAATTTGGAAATTGAAATTCAAAGAATAGAAATAATTTGCCCAAGGTCACATAACCATAAGAATTGCTGGGGAGGAAGAAACTTCTCTGCCCCAGCATCCTTCTAGCTGGACTTAGAATCAACTTGACATGAGACAGATTAACAGGAGAAAATCAAATTTAATAGGCCTACTTTCAGGGAATCCACACAGCCAAGAAATTCCAAAGGCAATGAGGCAACATGAAGCTTGCTTGAACCAAGGAGATGGGTAGGGGGAGATGGGTAGCAGCCTGAGAACGCAAAACTCCTTAGCAGGAAGGTGAAAGGAAATGTTTGGAAAAACAAAGGTGGCCTTATTAGGCAGATAAGCTTCTTAGGTAAAAGGGAGCCTCTGTTAATAGCTCTCTTCCAGGTACAGTCTCTACTTTTCAGTATAAATTTAGGCAGGGGGAGGAGGCAGAGTTCTTTTCCTGCATCTGCTGGCTTTTGATTACCTTTAACTCAAAATAATCTTTATGCCAAAGAGGTCCATCTTAGGGCAGCCTGTCCAAGCCCCTAAAAGGTAGAGCAATAACAAACGCAAACTCTGATTTTCACGTTGCAACTCTTTTCTCCATCACAAGTTGTGAAATAAAGCCATAGTTTACAAGGAGTAGTAAGATAGTCTTTAAAATTCCTGGACTTGTTTATCTGTTTGTTTGACTTTATTTATTCCTCATTTAATGTATGTCAGTGTTTGGAATAATAAAACAAAACTAAGTAAACAGAAAGAAGAAAACCGATAGAAATGCTAATATAGAGTCAGAATTATTGTTAGAACTGTACAGTTATCGGGGTGCTTGGGTTGCTCAGTCCTTAAGCGTCTGCCTTCGGCTCAGGTCAACATCAGGCTCCCTGCTCAGCAGGAAGCCTGCTTCTCCCTCTTTCACTCCCCTGCTTGTGTTCCCTCTCGCTGTGTCTCTCTGTCAAATAAATAAAATCTTAAAAAAAAGAACTAGGGCGCCTGGGTGGCTCAGTTGGTTAAGCGACTGCCTTCGGCTCAGGTCATGATCCTGGGAGTCCCGGGATCTAGTCCCGCATCGGGCTCCCTGCTCGTCAGGGAGTCTGCTTCTCCCTCTGACCCCCCCCCCCCTCATGTGCTCTCTCTCATTCTCTCTCTCTCAAATAAATAAATAAAATCTTTAAAAAAAAAAAAAAAGAACTGTACAGTTATCATTTAGAACCTCCATTTTCATATAGTACTATATTAACTCTGATAATTAGAGCCCAACCATCAAAACTTTTAAGACTGATCCTGTTCTGATTTATTGTATAATTTCAAAATCTGCAGCACTGTTAGCACAGTCTATAGTGCTAACAAGGTGAAACAAATGCAGTGGTGAAATTTGTCAGTAAATGAAAGATAAAAGTGACAGCAATATTAAAATGGGGAAGCTCTAGACAGAGTTTGGTGCTCAGCACTGAAGATAACAGAGATAGAGGGGAAAGTATTTATCAGTTAAATGGGGTCTAGCAGAAGGCTAAATTTTTTCAACGAGACACTTTCATGTTTTATTTTAAAAAGTCTTTTTGACTTTTATCCTTCTGCAGTTATTCCTGAAGAGTCTAATGATTCTGCTTTCTTACTTTGTTTTGATAGAATTTTATTTATTTATTTTTTAAAGATTTTATTTGACAGAGGCACAGCAAAAGAGGGAACACAAGCAGGGGGAGCAGGCTTCCCACAGAGCAGGGAGCCCGATGTGGGGCTCGATGTGGGGCTCGATGTGGGGCTCGATGTGGGGCTCGATGTGGGGCTCGATCCCAGGACTCTGGGATCATGACCTGAACCGAAGGCAGACGCTTAACGACTGAGCCACCCAGGCGCCCCTGTTTTGATAGAATTTTAAAGTGTGTGTTCCTTTCCTTTTCTGGTCTTTAGAAATCAGTCCAGACGAACTGGATGAGACAGGCACGAATTTGAGGAATAACAGAACCCAGTTCAGTGAAAATATTGATTAAACCCCTTCACCAAAGTAAAAGTTAATATGAAAAACCTTGTAAGAACATAGAAGATTACATATGGGGATTATTATAAAGACTTGCATATTGAACCAACTTTTTGTTTTTATTTTCTCCTACATAAAGCAGATACCATACTCTTTCATTTAAAGTATATATAAATAGGATTACACAGAAGTTCAGTGATAGAGCAAGAAATCAGCAGCAACTTCCATTATTGTTAACTTCCTTTAAAGTAAGATTTTATTCGAGTGTTTTTCTAAAAATCTTTAATGCTCAAGTCTCACAATTTCAAAATAGGGGGCTCACGGGGAGATATAAAACAAACTAACGTTAGACAATGGGACTCACATTTTGATTTTCAATCCAGAAGTGTGTATGTATGTGTGTATGTGTACATGCACAACCGTCCAGTGTATGCGTGGCTTCTCACATTTGGCGTGGGCATACAGAATCTTTTTTACAGCTGATTTACCAATGTACAACATGGACTCATTTTTGAATCATGATTCTTTTATGAAACAGGATGTCTCCTACTCATAATGCTTAAGGTAGCAAAATGCCTGTTATTATCGTGGCTCGATATATTCCATTGCTGAAAATCCTCCTCTAAATCTGAGGCTCAGAAAATGTACTCCATTTTATGTAATTATACCCTTGGAAATCACCATTTCTGCCGCTGCAAGTTGAATGCCACTGCTTAGGAGGTATGAAGTATTCCTTTGTTGCAGGTGGACAAACCATAAATGTGAAAACGACAGTAGACCATGTGCAAAAACACATTCAATGATGTAAAACAAATTTTTCTGAATTTATATCTTCCATCATTAGTCAGAGCTAAGCAACATTTGAAAAAAAGAAAAAGTGCCTTTTAAATAAAATACACAATTGCTAATTCGAACCATGGGCGTTTGGCGTTGTTTTTCAGGAGACTGGATGGGTGGGTTGTTTTGATCTACTGCGACCCACACTATGCGTTTACAACTGGGCTTGCTGAAATAACAGCTGGAGCTTGGCAGTGAGGTTTTTCTCCGCCAAATTAACTGAGCTGTATGGGGATAAAATCTGTGACCTTGTCTTCATTAACCCGGTGCTTTACCCAACTGAGTTAACGTCTCCAGTCCACTTTGGGCTGCATGTGTTGTTTACAACAGCAGACAAACAAAAACGGAGTGTGTAACGTCATCAATATGGGCAACATTTTCATTTTAAAATGAAAGGTTTTCTTGAAGAAGCCAATATCTTAATTAATCACTGTTAACCACAGCATTCAACTAGATACAAAGCTGTCACTGCTAGATTCAGCATTTTAAAATATAAGAGATGCTGCTGTTAATGTTAGGAATATTCCTGGGTCCCTGGTTTAGAAATGGCGATCCGTGGAAAATCAGCAGCCTTTTTTCTCAAGCCGTGGTAGATTATCATCAAGCCGGACCCTGACATAGTCTTATACATAGTCTTCTGCTGTCTATGTAACACTGATTCTTAAGCCACTTAAGTTGTGCTACTTTTATTTATTCATGAAACTTGTCTTGGTCTATCTCAGGCTAGTCATAGATCAGTTTCATCCCTGGAATTTGTGTTTAATTAACTTCCCAAATCTGTCACTCATCTCTGAAAGCATGTGTTTCACTTCTTAATTTGGCCATTGTTCACATTGTCAACTAGTTTAGTGTTGACCTAATACGTTGCATGGGAAATAGAGTTTGATGATTGTTTTTTTTATTTCAATTTGTCAATGATAGTGTACCTGTATTAGGTAAAACATCATGAAGCAAGTTACATGTAGGTTCTGCAGGTTTTCCTGATTATATAAAGGCTTGTGATTTTTTTCCCAAAGGAGGGCTTGTTGAAGTACTGCAACAGTGATTTAGTGATTGAGCTATTGTATAAATTATCTTATTTATCAAGGGTTGTGTTTCAAATATTTAAAAGGCCTGTAAGTTCCTGTAGTCCATCTTCTCATTTTACAGGTGAGAAAATGAGACTGAGGAAGGCTTCAGGAAGTGATGTGATAATATATCTAGGGAGAACTCAGATCTATTTATTCAAGCAACATTTCATCACTGCACACATTTGTGCTGGTATTTTTGAAGTCAAATTTGTTGTAACATTTTATGAAGGCATACTTTAGTTAATTTGACTGATATCTATATTTCTGTAATAAGAAAGCAACATATATCACCTACGTCTTTTTTATTACTAGAAATGGAGAAGCCAGGTGACTAAGTCAAGATTGGCTGATGTCAATATGAATCAACATCCTGCTTCAAATATTACCCTCTGTTTGCCACTTCAAACTCATGAGATATGTATGCTAACAGATGAAGTACCAAGTTCTAAAGCTTTTTATATTTGCTAAAAATATTTTTAAATGCAACGTTGTGACTGCTTCCTCTGCCGAAATGTAAATAGTAAATCCACCAGTTCCTAGAAGCCATTTTTAGTGTTTGTTTCAGCATTGTTTTGCTGGGCTAGAATTTTAAGCAAACATATAAAGTAACTGGTTGGCAAAAGACTTAAAATATTTTTTGAGCGCCTAGTTCATGATAAGCCTGCTCTAAGTACTAGAGATGGTAAAAACACTTTGACCCAAGCTTTGATGGTCAAATTCGAATTATAGCAAATTATAGCAAAGAAACAACTCTATTCTTCACAGCAACAACAACAACAACAACAAAATAACTGGATACGTTTTAATACCAGTGTTTTACACTAAGTTCTATGGGAGAACAAGGGAGTAACTCATGATTTTGAGGAGGTCCATATATTTTTTTAGAGAAGAGGTGGAAATTAAACATTAGACACCCGAGAATGAATTGGAATTCGCTAGGTACACAAGTGAGGAAAGGGATTATAGGTTAAGGAAACAGAAAAGCTAAGTGATGGAAATAAGAACACAAAGGTATATAAGGGTAAGAGAATCCATATAGTTAGTGTACAAGGTGTGTGGTGAGGAGTGTTTAAATAAGGCAGAGTATGGCTGGCTATGTGGAGTCCACATGGTAAATAACTTTGTGGCCTTAATAAGAAGTTTGCTTTCGGGCACCTGGGTGGCTCAGTCGGTTAAGCGTCTGCCTTCAGCTCAGGTCATGATCCCAGGGTCCTGGGATCGAGCCCCGCATCAGGCTCCCTGCTCAGCGGGAAGCCTGCTTCTCCCTCTCCCACTCCCCCTGCTTGTGTTCCCTCTCTCACTGTGTCTCTCTCTGTCAAATAAATAAATAAAATCTTAAAAAAAAAAATAAAATTCCTATCAATATCCTAAAATAATATCGGGACAGGTATGCAAAGGTATGTCAGCATGGATGTTTATCACAGCGTTGTCAATTAAAAAAAAACAAATATCAGTCAGTAGCTATATGGTTAAATAAATATGGATACATCCAGGTGCGCCTGGGTGGCTCAGTCGTTAAGCGCCTGCCTTCGGCTCAGGTCATGATCCCAGGGTCCTGGGATCGAGCCCCGCATCGGGCTCCCTGCTCAGCGGGGAGCCTGCTTCTCCCTCTCCCACTCCCTCTGCTTGTGTTTCCTCTCTCGCCGTCTCTCTCTCTGTCAAATAAATAAAAATTTAAAAATCTTAAAAAAAAAAAAAGTTTGCTTAGTCTTAGGGTGTCTGTGTGTGTGAGTGTGAGTGTGTAGTGTAATATCATGTTAAGTGCCTGTCTCTGGGTGCCACGCTGTTGTTAAGGCAGGTTTAGGTAGGATAAGCATAGTCCCTTATTCCTTTCTTTCTAAAGTAATTATTGCATGTAATCTTTAATGCAACTCAGGTCATAGAGCAATGAGTACTTTTTTTGGTAAATGTTAATACTGAGAAAAATGAAGAGAATCATGAGTAGAACTGTCTTTCATCAAAGCAAAGGCGAGTCCTCCTCAACCTTGTACTATACATATTGGTGGAAGATAATTGCATACATTATTCATTTTTGAAATATGACTTTTGTTCCAAGCTACTACTATTTATTTCTGTGTGTGGGGGGGGTGCTGGGGTTGGGGAGAATAGTATGAAAGTGAGAAGAACCTAGCAGATGAAGGTTGAACATGTCACTAGCTGGTCCAAGGAAGTTTAAGTTAAAAATCCACTCCAAACCTTTATTTTTTTAAAGATTTATTTATTTATTTCAGAGAGCTTGAGCACGAGTGAGGGGAGGAGCAGAGAGAGAGGGAGAGAAGCAGACTCCTCACTGAGCAAGGAGCCTGACTTGTCTTGATCTCATGACCTGAGATCATGAGCTGAGCCGAAATCAAGAGTTGGACACTTGGTTAACTGAGCCACCAAAAGCTCCTCCACTCCATATCTTTATAAAGGATATCATCTAACAGAAAACATAGCAAAGATACTGTATATAGAATTTCCAGATTATTTTGAAAAAAAAAATACTTCGGTTGATGCATTCTTTCAAACTAAAAAAATATTTTTAGTTTTATTTAGTATTATTTTATTTTTCTTTCTTAATTTTGTTCACTAATATTGTAGTTTATCAAATAAAGAATCTTCACAATTTGATAGCTCTATGAATATTTGTTCAGTTTTCACAAAATTAGAGCTTTTGTGCAGTACCATATTTAAAGACTCTTCTGGAGTACAATCCAATTAGCATCTTATAAATTATGCAAATATGAATGAATCAGTGAGTGGGAACTTCTGCCAAAGTTCACTGCTTGTTCTCAACATATTGCTATTTACAAATACCTCGAGTTAGTTTTAATGTAAATTCTTTTTGAAGTACTATTATGAATACTTAAGGCAATAATTCACATTTTAAATTACACAGAATAATGTCAAACACAAATGCCTGTAGATAATTGTTGCAATTTCCTCCAGTTTGGCAATCCTCTTATGAGAAATTAAGTCACATTTTTTTTCTTAGTAACACTGATTTTCCATCATTACCAGGAGAGCAGATCAATTCAGCCTCTTAAATTCTTTCAGTAGGTTTGATATAATCAGACTGATTATTGACTGTGTTTGAGCATTCATAATCCTTATGTTTGGTATTTGGGGATATGTGAAAAATCTGTAGACCAGACTTTCTATCTGGAAGTAATGTCCATGACAAATAGAAAAAATCATATATAGAAAAATATTTAAGAAAGTGAAGATTAAATGGACAGAAAAGGGAAACATTTATTAGCTGTTGGTGGTCAGGCAGAGGGTCAAGGAGTGAGTGATCAACCATAAGTAAAATGCAGATCATCATGAAATGTTCAGGCTTGGGGGTCACACCCCTGAGAACATATGAAAGACCCTGTCTACTGGCATATCATCCTTGCAGCCAGTCGGTGTTCTCTGAGCATCGGAGAGTTTACTGTCTACAGTGGAAGGGAAATTAATACTGCTTAAATATTTTCCACAGATTCTCTCCTCTGCAGACATGTTCAGTTTGGGCTGAAGAGTGTCAAGAGTAAAGGTGTCCTAAACATGTCATCATTGCAGACTTTTTGGGTCTGGTCCTTACCTACTCTCCTATTTCTTTGTCCAACACTGCTATGAAAATTCTCCGTTCTGGTCCAATTGGATGCCTTTTCCCAAAACAACTCAATAACTACTGTGTGCCAGCCCCTCTCTCCTTTCCATTTGGCCAAACCTTCCTCCACTTTCTTCCAGCTCAAGTCTCCACTCCTGCAAATTTTCATTTAGCCTTCTGGACTAGATGTGTGCAGACTATGCCTTTCTTCCAAATAAAAATTGGTCTTATAAGCTTTAAAATAATAGTGGTAGTTGTTTATTTTGGTGTAATTTCCATTTTCATTAACACAGTGGAAATAATATAAAATCATATTTGCTGCTGAGTATTTTGCAAGGGAGGAAAGAACAGTTTTGAAGTAAATGTCTTCATTAACTTTTGAATGCTTGAAAATCCAGTAGGATTGGATAGTTCAATCCATTTCCATTGTAATTCCTCTGAGGACAATAAGTTGGTTTCAGATATATAGTGAATGTAATAGAGCATTTATTATACTGCAGGGATAAAATGGAGGAAACACTAAAGGACTAATGGACTAATTATGCTAAGATATTTCCATTTCCAGGCAGACATGTAATAAAATAATCAACACTTCTATCTCAACTTACTCATTTTACAGATGTGGGAGATATAGTAATATCAAATTATACTAACAAATTTTCAAATGTATTTATTAAGCCTGTTTCTTTTCCCCAAATGCCCATTTCTCCTTGGCTTTTTTTTTACTGTGGTCCTGTGTTTATTTATATCATAACTAACAGAATTTTAAAAATATTTTCTAATGCATCTGGATCTTTTTAAAAATCAAAACCATAGATATAACAACATCATACAAATACAAACAAAAAAAGATGACCTAGGGTATGCTGTAGTGGGAAGGGTGGGGTCTTCCAGTTTGGCATACTTTTGGTTCCCCACTTATATTCTCCATAACCTTGGACGCTGAGGTACCTCAGTGGAGATAATTTGAAAATTACTGATCTACCTAAAAATTAATTATAGTGACTTTATTCCCCATTGTACCCTGTGTAAATGCTAGCCACAGAGCTGATTGAGTCATTTTTATATGATTATACATATTTATATATTCCCATATATATAATTGCATGGAGCTGTAATTGAATGTGAATGAAAGGTAATCCATCTTCCTTAATTCATTTGAGAAGTAATCATAAAATAGAATGGTTGGTCCTATGTTAATTGTTAATTATGACATAATTTCTCTGCAATAAAACTATCAGATAAATAGGTAATGTATGACATTTTCATGAGTTAGTTTAGCAGTTTGGTTAAAATATAAAGTGTTTCATGTCTGTCTTGTTATACATTTATTAATGCCATATGGTCGATCATCTGTGTGGCTGTCTTCCTAACTGGTTTCAGAGAGCAGAAAGTGAAAACACATTTGCTTTATAACAATATAGAAAATAAATATTTCCCACTATAAATAGGTATAAACATGATTATTTGTCAACAAAATATATTTCATCATTTTATAAAAATCTATACAAAATATTTAATATACAAAATATACTAGAATTATACTAAAATATACTGCAATATATACTTTTTTAAAATTTTAAGCCAAAGATGTAGTCTATTTAATTCAGAAGAATTTTTTATTGAAATAGAAAAAAGGCATAAAATTATAAGATCTAAGAGCTGGAAGTTCCTATAAAATTATCTTCTCCAATCGTTTCATTTTATAGATAGGGAGGATAATGCCTGTTTTTTAAAAATTCAATATCCCTTCTAGGGTGAATGATTTGAGAAATGGTTGATATCTCTCCGAAGGCCATTGCACTTCAGAGTTTTAGATTTAACGTGACATTTCACACAAAACAGAAGTGTTGATTATGTAATAAGTAAAGCATATTGCAATATAATTGTTCTACATGAGTTGTGAGTGCCCATTAAGAATGACTTTGGTAAAATAGATGTCATAATTGTGCTCATTAAGCAATCTGAATGTTCATCTGTGGGTGACTGATTATTTTCTTTCAAAACAATACTGAAGATATATTAGGAAAAAAAAATTGAAAGCTTCCACATTGTTCACCTGGATAATAGCCAGACTTACACGGGATGGTTTGTGTGCAACCTCCAAAAACAAGTTAATTAAGTAGTGCAGTGTTTATTGAATAAAACAGAACTAAAAAGCAGTGATTAAAAATACTTAAGCTGATTCAGAATAGGTTGTTTTATATAGTGAACACTTCTGCACTCATTCTTTGTCAACCAATGCAAGTGTATGTATATGTATTTTAATTGACTTTATATCCCAATACAGAATTAGATAAGCACTTGGGCCCCATGATCATGGGTATATGTGTTTTTGTAATTTGTTTTATAATGACAGATACTGGATCACATCATACTTGTGTCTGAAATGCAGTTGAAAAGATATCTGTAAGATGAATCATCTTTTTTGTGTTCAGGGAGCTAAGATGATACAAAATATTGTATGTCCCAAGCACGTGTGCTTTCATATACCTAACCATGATAATATCAATTCTAGAGTGGTAAACAAGGCCATATAAAATATGAAAATAATTCGTATACATCTTTGGGAGAAAATGAGTTGTTCAGAGAATTAGTTCAAAACAGCCCATTAATGAACTCTAATCCAAATACAGGCATGCCTCATTTTATTGTCCTTCACAGATATATGTTTTTTTACAAACTGAAGGTTTGTATGCTCAGCAAGTCCATTAGAGACATTTTTCCAACAACATTTGCTCATTTTGTGTCTCTGTGTAACATTTTGGTAATCCTTATAATATTTCAAACTTTTTTTCCTTTCAAGTTTTTATTTAAACTCTAGTCAGTTAACATATATGGTAAAATTGGTTTCAGGTGTAGAATTTAGTGATTCATCACTTGCATATAACACCCAGTGCTCATTACAACAAGTGCCCTCCTTAATACCCATCACCAATCTAACCCATCCCCCACCCACCTTTCTCCATCAACCCTCAGTTTGTTCTCTATAGCGAAGAGTCTCTTATGGTTTACTTCCCTCTCTTTCTTTTTTTATTTTTCTCCCCTTCTCCTCTGTTCATCTGTTTTGTTTCTTAAATTCCATATATGAGTGAAATCATACGGTATTTGTCTTTCTCTGACATTTTGCTTAGCATAATACACTCTAGCTCCATCCACATCATTGCAAATGGCAGGATTTCATTCTTTTTGATGGCTGAATACTATATATATATATATAGAGAGAGAGAGAGATTTGATATAGATATAGATAGATATAGATATCTTCTTTATTATTTCAAACTTTTTAATTATTATTATATTTGTTATGATAATCTGTGATCAGTGATATTTTATGTTACTGTTTTAATTGTTTTGGAATGCACAAACTGTGCCCATATAAGACAGCGGACTTAATGGATAATTGTGTGTTCTGACTGCTCCACTGCCCAGCCATTCTCCCATCTCTCTCCCTCTTCTTGGGCCTCCCTATTCCCTGAGACACAGCAGTATTGAAATTAGGCCAACCAATAGCTCTACAATAGCCTCTAAGTATGTACACTTGTAAGTGAAAGGAAGAGTCACACATCTCTTACTTTCAATCAAAAGCTAGAAATGATTAATTTCAAGTGAGGAAGACACGTTGAAGGTTAAGATAGGCCAAAAGATGGCCTCTTGTGCTAAAGAGTTAGCCAAGTAGTGAATGCAAAGGACAAGTTCATGAAGGAAATTTAAAGTGCTACACTAGTGAACACATGAATGATAAGAAAGCAAAACAGCTTTCTTGGTAATCCAGAGAAAATTTTAGTGGTCTGGATAGAAGAGCAAACCAGCCACCACATTCCCTTAAACCAAAGCCTAATCTGAAGTAAGATCCTAACTCTCTTCAATTCTGTGAAGGCTGAGAGAGGTGAGGAGGCTGATGTAGAAAAGTTTGAAGCTAGTAGAAGTGGCTCATGAGGTTTAAGGGAAGAAGCCATCTCCATAACATATAAGTGCAAGGTAAAGGAAGCAGCAAGTGCTGATGTAGAAGCTGCACAAAGTTATCCAGAAGATCTAGCTAAAATAATAAATTCAACTGGCTACACTAACAACAGATTTTCAATGTAGATGAAACAACAGCCTTCTATTGGAAGAAGATGCCATCTAAGACCTTCTTAGTAAGAGAAATCTGTCTGACTCAAAGCTTCAAAGGACAGGCTGACTCTCTTGTTAGAGTTGAATGCATCTGGTGACTTTAAGTTGAAGCCAATACTCATTTACCATTCCAAAAGTCCTGTGGTCCTTACAAATTATGCTAAATCTACACTGCCTACGTTCTATAAATGAAACAACAAAGCCTGGATGAAGGCACATCTATTTACAACATATTTTAAGCCCACTGTTGAGACCTACTGCTCAAAAAAGATTCTTTTCAAAATATTACTGTTCATTGACAATGCACCTGGTTTCCCAAGCATTCTGATGGAGATATGCAATAAGATTAATGTTGTGTTCATGCCTGCTAATACAACATCCGTTCTGCAGTCCATGGATCAAGGAGTAATTTTGACTTTCAAACCTTATTATTTTAGAATTACAATTTTTTTTTTTTTTTTACACAGGCAGGTGAAAAATTTTATTTCACAGTTGTCTTTAAAACCACAAAGACACTATGTTCCTCATATAAAAACATCAGTACAGATACCTATACTTTCTAGAAAATGATTATATAGACCCTCTCAAAGAAAAATGCACACCATTATATGGTTTCAGACAAGTTGCTAAGGAAAAACACATCTGGACTGATTCCTAAGTGTAGATTATTGTCATCAGTACATGTTCCTGCATTCTTACAGATTTGATAATAAACGTATAGACTGGCTTGTAACTTAATGTTCCATCAGTTCATCAACCTTTTCTGCAGGTTCATCAGCAGGTTGAGCAGGCTGTGCCTTTCTCTGTGGTCTTTCTTCAAGACCTTCCAGGAATGGAGATACATCATCATCATCATCATAAATCATAAACTCCAAGTCTCTACCAATAATTCCAATGGAAACATTCATTGTAGTTAGGTCCTGTTCTGCAGGAAGTGTCTCTCGTAAGGCATGAAGACCATGTTTAACCAGTTCATTCAAATTGCACTCCATAAACCCAGACATATGTCTCTCCAAGTAAGTACGAGCTGACTGAGAATGGGCTCCAATGGACATGGCTCTATAGTCAAAATAGTTGGCAGATGGACAGGTTTGGAAAATGTGAGGGCCCATATCATCATAACCAGCAATAAGCAGCCCAACACCATATGGTCCCAGGCATATCGTTCTGTTGGTATCTGGGCCTTGTTTCCAATTAGAGATACAAGACGAGACACAGGAAGAGGTCTGTCAAATACAAATCTGAAATCCAAGCACTCTTGGCACATAAAATTACATAACAGTCTAGCATCAGCAGTAAGTCCTGCAATTGAGATACCAATATGGTTGTCAACATGGAGAATTTCTTCTGATGAGCTGCAAGCTCTGACTATGCTCTCTTCAGTGCAACCAACACTGCATGAGTTTTTGATTTCAGACCAACTGTGGCTGAACCTTGCTTGACAGCTTCCCTTGCATACACAATTTGATGAATCCTGCCCTGAGGGCTCCAAACAGTGACACCATTATCATACTGGTTGCAAAACATGGTCCTGGCGTGGGTCTGGCTGCGGCCTCCTGCAGAGGTGCGGGTTCAGGAGGGTTGCCGAAACTACCACTCGGGGATCTCTAGAATTACATTTTATAATTCTATAGCTTTCATAGATAGTGATTCCTCTGATGGATCTGGGCAAAGCAAAAGGAAAACCTTCTCAAAAGAGTTCACCATTCTAGATGCCATTAAGAATAATTATGATTCATGAAGAAATCAAAATATTAATGTAAAAAGGAGTTTGAAAGAAAAGAAGTTGATTCCAGCACTTATGGATGACTTTGGACTTTGAAGGGATTCAAGACCTCAGTGGACAAAGTAACTGCAGATGTGGTGGAAAGAGCAAGAGAACTAGAATTAGAAGAGGACTCTGAAGATGGGACTGAATTGCTGACATCTAATGATAAAATTTGAAAGGATGAGGAGTTGCTTCTAATGGATGAGCAAAGAAAGTGGTTTAAAAGTGGTTTCTTGAGATGGAATCTACTCCTGGTAAGATGTTGTGAAGATGGTTGAAATAACAAGAAGTATTTAGAATATTATATAAACTTAGTTTATAAAGCAGCAGCAGGGTATGAGAGGATTGACTCCAATTTTGAAAGAAGTTCTGCTGTGGGTAAAATGCTATTAAACAACATTGCTTGCTACAGATAAATTGTTCCTGAAAGGAGGAGTCAGTCGATGCAGCTAAGTTCATTATTTTAAGAAATTGCTCGGTCCCTTGGGTGGCTCAGTTGGTTAAACACCTGACTCTTGATTTCAGCTCAGGTCATGATCTTAGGGTCATGGGATCGAGCTCTGTGTTGGGCTCCATGCTAGGAGTGGAACTTGCTTAAGATTCTCTCTCTCCCCCTCCCTTAGCCCCTCCCTCCATCATACTCTCTCTCTCTGTCACTCTTTAAACAAACAAACAAAAAAACAAAAAGAAATTGCCAATCATCCCAACCTTCAGCAACCACCACCCTGATCAGTCAGCAGCCATCAATATTGAGGCAAAGACCCTCCATCAGCAAAAAGATTACCCCATGCTGAAAGCTCGGATGATGGTTAGCACTTACTAGCAATAGAGTATTTTTTAAGGTACATACACTTTTTTAGACATAATGCTATTACACATTTAATAGACTACAGCATAGTGTAACATAACTTTTATATGCACTGGGAAACCAAAAAAATTAGTTTTTCTCACTTTATTGCCATATTCACTCTGTTGTCGTGGTCTGAAAGCAAACCTGCAATATCTCGAGGTATATCTGTACTTATAAATATGTCATTCTGAATTGCCACCACAAACAAAATGCATTTTCTCAGTTGTCACACCAGAGATGTGATGCATAACATCTTGTCAGTTAACAATTGTTCTGTTTGGCACTATGAATATTTAGGATGCTCCACACTGTCTCTTATTTATGTGCCCATTCACACCCAAGATGTTCAGAGGTTCTTTAGTCACTGGAGGTCATTAGCCCTAACTTACCACCTCACTGTCATGGTGTCAGTTGGCCAAGTTTTCACAGATATGGCACGGGCTGCAGTGATTTTGCTTTCTTGTTTTTCAAATAAAATTCCATAATATTTTCGTTGGTGATATAGATAATTAGAAGAATTCATGGAGAGCTTTAGTTGTCTCTTCCATCAGAAATGCCAGAGGTAATGTTTAATTCTTGCTACTCATAGTCCTTACTATCCGGAACTTTACTTGGAACTCTCCCTTGGCTGCTCTGGTCACAGCTAACTTTGGAATAATAAAATATGGAGACAAGTTTGTTTTTGTTTTAGTTTTTGTCATCTTTATCCCCACCTGACTGATTTCAGAGGACAAATAAGGCATCACACTGGCATAAGAACAGTGGTTCAGAAAAGTGAGAGAAGCATATTATAAATATTCTGAGTTGTACAAAGTAATGCAATTGAAATGACTGACTGGTTCTTTTTTGAGTACCTCTGCATTCCACAAACCAGTCAAAGGTCTAAATCCATACACATTGCTGAAAAGTGAAAATGTGGTTCAGGCATCTGTATAGTTCAGATTGTATTGAACACTTTAATTATATACCTGATATATTTATATATTACTATAAACCCAATATTTATACTGTTAAACTGAAAGAAGAGAGATAAAAAGACCCAAGCTGAGACATTAATTTTTATTTAAGCATCCGATAAGTGAGGATTACTCTGGTAAAGGTGAAAGACCCTTCAACGCAGAGTTTGAAATACCTGTTTCTGTCATTATACACTAATTGGAATTATAACTATTTTCTTTGACACCTTTCAGAAGCCTCTAAGGTGGTTTTAATGAAAGTCCCTTGTGAAAGTAATGATGTTATATTTTTACCTTGAAACTTATACCAAACAGATATTTCAGATTATCTTTGAGAAGAAGCATATCTGTCTTATATACATTTCTTATATAAAGACAGAAAAGTAAGTACATATTCTACTGAGGTCAGAAAGTAAATTTTAATGTAAGGATTTCTATTAACTCTGTATGACATTCTGTAAACAAATCCCAATGAAATTAGACTTGTTTTTTAGACTATGGTAATGTAATCCAATGGGATTATTTCTATCTTGGAGTAAGTCTTCAGAACAACTCAAAATTACTATGAGTAAAATAAAGCTTATGTTCTAAGTGCTTCAATTGAGCAGTTAGAGTGTATCCTCTGGGATAGATAGGTCATTTGTTGTTTCTATCATTAAATGATAGACCATAAGTGTTCCTTTGTACATGCCATTCTCCTCTGCATCCTAATATCAGCTGGTGGTGTGGAATATACATACTACAGAACCAAGATGGGAATCTAATTTGGTTGAGATGAGGGTGTATGTCATATAGAACAGCCAGAGTGACATCTCAGAGGCTTTCCTTCCCAGGCTGTATCTGGAGTTCCTAAGGTGCTATGTTTCTGAATTCTGCATAGTACATAGACCTAATTGGGTGGATATTTCAATAGATGCGTTTCAACAACTGAATATTGATTAGCTGGTTATTACCTTTGGTGTCCTTAGACATCTCACAATTTTCAGACCATTATCTTTAAAATGAGCTTGGAATGTGCTTTTATATTCCACTCTAGCTCAAATACTCTCTGATCACCAAGATTCCAGATGGAGACATATTAGCTCCTCCCTTTTACTTAAATTAGAAAACAGATGATATAAATTATCGTGCATCAAATTTACTACAGAACTGGATGAAAACACATAGGATTTTATTTGTTGAATATTTAATTATGTAAATGCGTACATGCATATATCTGCATATAAGTGTATAGGTTATATTATGTATAATGAATTACATATTAACATGATATATATTATCTATTATATCTTATACATGGTGAATGAACTGAGAAAAGTGTATCTCTCCATAAGAGAGCCTTTATACTAACATTTATTACACAACCATTCATCTACATCAGGGGTTGGCAAACATTTTCCAGAAAGGGCCAGATAGTAAATATTTTAGGCTCTGCAGGCTACATGGTCTCAATCCTTACTACTCAGCTTTGTTACTATAGGACCCAAGTACTCATAGACAATACATAAGTGGATGAGTGTGGCTGTGTTTCAATAAAGTTGTATTTACAAAAACTGGTGGTAGGCTGAATTTGGCTTTTATGCCAAAGCTTGTCCTGATCTAGGTTATGTGGAAAAAACTGTGAATATATTCACAATCTAATGAAATATGTTCATTGCTATTGTGGCTTCATTTCTACCATGCAAACAATGTCTAGAAAGATGACTAGTTTATTAGATGATGTTAATATTATTTTCCTTTCAATAGATTAAAAAAATCAAGAAATTCTAACACAAGTATCTATGTAATTTATTATTATTCTAAACTCCAGTGAGCAAATTATATTAAATTGAAGTCATATCATATGATTTAGACCTGCACCATCCCAGACAATAGCTTCTAGACAAACATGACTGTATATATTGAAACTAATATAATCAAAAATTCAGGGTCATAGTTATAAAGATATATTTCAAATGCTCAATAGCCACATGTTTCTAGGTTACCACATTGGATAGCATAGAGAACATGTCCATTATTGCAGAAAGTTCTATTGGACAGTGCTGATACTGGACCAAAATCACATATTCAACCATTATAGATAAAAAAGGCAAACATCTTCATAGAAATGATAGAAGTAAATTGTGCCAGAAGGAAATAAATTCTAAACTTTCAGAATCTATAATTATTAAGTTTCAAACCCTCAAATATTTCCATTTATACTATTACCACAGAAATTTCCTTGAGATGTGTGTCATGCCCTCATATATTTAAAAAGAAATTCCAGTTCAGGGTCTAAGATGTAAATGCCATCTGTTGAAGTTACTCAACCAAAGTGCTGAAGGCTACCAAATTGCTTCTTGTTGACTCCTACTACTCAGAACTTATTAAATAATTTTAAGCAAATTTAATTCTAAAATCTGAGCTTGCATGTACCCAAAAGGGTTTTCTGTAAGCCTTTCTCTCTGTGTGTGTGTGTGTGTGTGTGTGTGTCTGTGTGTATTTATTTATTTATATAAATTGTATTACTTTGTTACTGATCATCCTCTATGAACTCACTCCCAGCACAGGGCATTAAAAATAATTTCATTTGTATTTGAAAAATGAAGGGCCCAAAGAAATTTGAATCAAGACACATTTTAGCTTATAAAAGGCTTTTATTCCTTTATGAGTTCTCATTACTGAAACATTTTAGAAATCTCAGAAAAATATTGAGATTCTCAAGGAAAGTATACAGAACAGGTTTTAATTTTTTAATCTAGTCAAGGGAAACAGCCTTGAATCAATTATCCACAGTTTTCAACGTATGATCAAGGATTTTGACAATATTTAGATGTTGAATTGCCAGGCTATTAGCAACCAAGAAATTTGATTAGACATCCATATTAATAAACACCTGTCATAATAGCATAACAGATGTTCTAGAAGCATGGCTAACCCAAAATGTAAATTTAAAACTTTGGTCATATTCCTCTACAATGTGATGCCTAAATTAAATTTCATTACTTTACTCTATTTGTTTTACTAAAACTCAACTGCTAAAATAATTTTGCTCAATAAAAAAGTGTTTTTTATTTTAAATGATTAAAAGATCTCTGAAATCAAAGCCTATTGCCCAAATATTTGAAATTATTGGTTAAAAGTACATTAATGATGTGGTGTGTGTGTGTGTTTGTATTTATATATATGTATATATGTGTGTATGTGTGTATATATATTGGACCAATTATTTTAAATTTGTGATCATTGAGAACATGTAATTTTAATTGATAATCACATATGTAAGTCACTCAATTTTTGACAAAGGTTTATTTATTTATTGAACAATGATCCACTCAATACAATGGTTTCTATAATGTAGTAAACTCTTGAAACTAATACATTCTCTTCCCCTAGGAGCATATTCCATGAAAGCAGTATAGAGAAATATCATGTGTAAAGAAATATTTATTATTTGAATAAATTTAATAAATAAGCAATGTGTATTATCAAAGAAATAAATGTGTGTATAAAACCAAAAATAAGTATGAACTGCGCTGAGGGCGTGTTTTATTATACAAATGTGCTTACTTTTCTCAGTACAACTCCAAATATGGAACATTTCTTATGCAAACTTATATGATATTTAGGCAAGTATCAATCTAAGGGAGTGTGTACTAGTTAACTATGCCAGATTATTAAGTATTTGTCTCAAGAAATTCCAACATCATATGCAAGTACTAACTGCATTCATGTATTTCTATAGGAACTTGAAGTCTAACCCATTTTAAAGTAGTGTTTTTGAGTGGTGGCTTCTTCACTCCACCCCCCAAAATGGTAGCAAATTGGCATCTAGTTCCTACTGGTAAGAGCATCAGTTCTTACAGAAACTAGTTATAAATGGAGTAGTAGGAAAATCCAAGGATAGTGGTTAAAATAAACATCTGAGGGAGCAATGTTATGGGTGCCACACAAGAATGACAGTCTGAAAGTTGTCTGTAAGGAGATAAGACTTTTACAGAGAACTGAGTTATATGTATATTTTCAGGTGATGGTAAATTAACCATAATGAATATTTCAAAATTGCTTAATTTACACCTATTTCCATTTATTAACTGACTTATTTTTATTCATAATCATGGTTAGATGATAAAATATCTAGTTCTGTGTTGAAGTTCAAATATCATCTTACAATAAATTTAGTTCAAACTGAAGGTTGAAATACAAATGGTAGGGTTTCTCTTCCTCCTCCTCTTTTCTCTCACTACCCTTCCATGAAGCTACCCAGACCTCCACAGCCTATATTGTGCAGCTTTTGTTCTTCACAGAAACTTGGCCTTAAGTCTTTCAAAATTTCCCCCTTTATTAATTGCTGTTTGTTGCTGAGATTACCTGAGAGGGCTCAGTTTGTTCTCTGAAACTTTGATGTTGTCTTCTCTTTGTAGAGCAGGTGAATTTCCATAAGAACACTGGGTCACATGAGCTTTCCCATGTGACCAAATCTTGACTGTAGCATCAGGTGTTTTCTCCTTATCTCTTTTCTTCCTCCCTTGTTTGGATCAATACAGCAAGCTTATTAGTTGCTACTTTTTTTTCTTCTTCCTCTTGGCTTGTTCATTCTGTTAATTTTTTAAATGTCCTTTTTCTTCCTCAGTATTCTAGACTGTATTTTTCAGAAAATACAATGGCGTCTTAACAAACATGCCAAATACCTGAATCTAACCCTTCATTCTCACAGGAGATGCTTTCTGTGTTGCTCCAGAGGACAGAGTTAGAACCACTGTGAAGAATTCAGGAGATCTTTGTTCAATTTAAAGAAATAACTAGCAGTTAAAGCTGTCAAGCTAAAAACAAAAAAACAAACCAAAACAAAACAAAAACCTATCCCAAGGAGTTACAAGTCCCCAGTCTGGAAATATGCCAGCAGAAATTAGAGAACTATTAGTCATGGAGGTTGGAGAAATTATTTCCACAGTTGAGAGAACCTAGGCTAATTGGTCATCAAGTTCCTGTTCAACTATCAGTTTCTATAATTGTATAGTTCAAAGGCATTTGTGATTATAAAGTATCATGATTCACGTCCACTCTGATTAGCTGTTTCTCATTCACTTATCTCATTTTACTTACTTTTATCCTTTAATATCATTATATATGGTTTATAGTACTTATTCAAGGAAGAAATTAGTTCCTTTGGAAATAGTCTGTGGATCACTTTCACAACTCCAGCTGGTCTCTAGGATGTAAGACCTATATTTTTTTTCTTACTCACACTCAACTAATGTTATTATATGGCTTCACCTGTCAATCCCAAACTTGGTACAGACATTAATTATTTTCTCCTTCAACCAATATTCTCTGTCCCAACCAGGTATTTTATGATATTACTCGGTTTTCATCTTGCTATTATTAACATCTGAAACTGTCTTATTATTTATTTTATATGTTTATTTGCCTCTCAACTTCACTGGGTGTATATATATATATCAGTCATATATATATATATATCTGATAATCTGTCATTCTTATACTTCAGGTTTGTTAGTATATCAAATTCAACACATATCAAAATCAATAATCTGTGGGAAAGTGGTTTTTTGTTTGTAAAATATCATACAACTGAAACTTACTGTTATGGGTAACATTAAAACATCTATGAAACGAAGGGTCTGTAATCTGTTTTATCCACAAGTAAGACTAACAAGTATCTCCAGTTTTAACTAGCAGCAGAATGGGGAGAAGAAAAAAAAAGAGAAGAGGCAAAGAATAAGAGAGAAAACAACAAAAAGAGGGAGAAAAATAAGATAAAACATACAAGGTGAGATTGCGCAGAGAAGGTATGACCAAGAGGGAAGCAGAGAGGAGGGGGTAGAACCAAGAGAGAAAATGATTATATCTGATAGGGATTTGAGAGTGGCACCCATGGTGACCAGGTAGGCTAAGATCTCTAAACTGGGGCTTCATCCATTTCCAAGCAATAGGCTGTTTGAGGTCAGAGATGAGGCAGAATGTGTGTTTCAATCCAACACAAGATTAGCCAAGATGAAGTGTCATTCCATGGAAAAGGGTGAGTTCCATTGCCAGAGACAATATATCATGTACTTGTTCATTGTTAAAATCAAAACTGCAGCAGGAATATATGAGCATGCTTACCAAGAATCTCTTCTCATGTGGTTGATATGGAACTTTGATTCCAAGAGCAAGACTGTGGCAAGAGGCTTCTGTCTAGTAGTGGGGTATGGACTTCTGAATCCTTAGTATAAGCTACAGTGCACATGATTTGACTTCCCTTTACTTTTGTTCAACTTGGCCCAGCAGAAACCTCTGCACTTCTCTCAGTCTGGCCTGGCCCACCTTCCCATAGTTAGTTATGTGCATGGCTTAATGACGGGAACATAACCTTTGAAAAGAAAATGAAATCATTAATCTCACTTTGGTGCTCCTCGGGGGCTGAATGTGTGCAAAACTATAAAGGATGTCCAAGCTGAACTCTCAGAAGACAGAGCAGAACCTCCAATTCCCAGCCCTTCAAGTATTTGCCATGTTTCTAGAAATAGCATCTATTTTTAAAAATAAGTAGTCCTTTTGTTCCTTGGACTTTTTTTCTTAATTGTAATGTTTCTGGCTTTCAATTTGAATTCATCTTTCACCTTTAGTTCTTTGCTGCTCTAAAAAGCACCTAAAAATAATTCCTGTTGTCTTTACTATAGCATCTGTGCTTACAGGGATAAACTGTTTTTGGTTCTTTAACTTACATTATGCTTCCTTCTCTTATACCCAATAAAGTTAGGAATAATAAAAACATGTTCTTTTTTTTTTTAAAGATTTTATTTATTTATTTATTTGAGAGAGAGAGAGAGCATGAGATGGGGGAGGGTCAGAGGGAGAAGCAGACCCCCCTGCTGAGCAGGGAGCCCGATGCAGGACTCGATCCCGGGACTCCAGGATCATGACCTGAGCCGAAGGCAGTCGCTTAACCAACTGAGCCACCCAGGCGCCCCAATAAAAACATGTTCTTATGGTCACTTATAATTCTATTCAGAACTAATTTAGAAAAGGAGAAGGAAGATGTATTATACATGAGTATATGTAAGATATATATGTGCATCTTTAAAAATTTTAGATAAAGTAGTGTCTCAGGATAATCATTCATTGCCTCCTTTCAGATGCTAAAGGTGATTATCCGTTGTGAATTTGACATTTATTTTGAACCTTTAAAATAAATATACTCTTATTTATAGTTCTTCTCTTTCATGCCTTCTGGCAATCTATTATTTGATATACCTAATAGAGGCAAGAATACAAAATAAACTTCATGGGTTTGTATTCTTTTCTTTGCAACTGGGATAAGAGAATTGATTAACTTATCTCTTGAAATATTTATTTTTGAAAGAACTATACGTAAGTCCATGGCTTGTCTCCCTACTGCTTTCTCTGCCTCCAGATGTTCTGGGAAACCCAAGTATGAATTATCGATGGACCATTCCCCAATAAGCTTAGAGTCTTAGTTCAAGAGTTAAGACATGCATATACATAACTCTAAGGCAGGAAGGGATGACAATATCAAGAGAGGTACTGTATGATGGCAGAAATGTCAGGGGGACTAAATATATATATTTCCTGCTTTAGACAACTGGAAAGACTATCTGGAAAAGATAACATTTGAGCTATGTGTTTAAATGGTAATCTCTAAAGTGGAGCTGTTAGCTATTCTGTTGGAGAGTGGAAAGAAAACATTTGAAATTTTATTTATGTTTGTTATCAGAAATATTAAGAATTGTATTCTTAAGACTATTTTATACATGATTGATGCTGATACTCTCCTTTACTACATATTGCAGACAAGAGAGTTCTACAGCTTAGAAGGATTGATTATGATATCTTCACTTGTTCAGTAGTTTTCAACATATCACACTTAATGTGTACCCAGTTAACTGGATTTATGAATTATGCTATCTAGTTTTAACTAAGCTAACCTTCATTAAATTGGATCTGTTTTTAAATTTTTAGAAAAAAAAATGGATTGAGGATAATTAAAAGGGAAATATTTCCAAAGAACAAGATATCAGAGTTGACAATTCTCTTTATTCCGAAGAGGAGATACTGGTCAGCCCCATTACAAAGCTAAAAATCAATGATGAATTAATAAAAAATTGACAGGAACTGGGCCAATAAAATTAGTTATCACAAAGACTGCTTGAAGAATGGATTTACACTCTCTAACACTCATGTTAAATTTCTCCTTAAGGGTATATTGTGTCTTGAGATTGTTTTTAATGCCATTATCATTAACAAGAAATTTAAAATGGTTTTTCATCTTTAATTGATCTCTTTATAATTTCTATTTCTATATATCTTTTATAATATGCATAATTTATTAGCACACATGTAACATAAGTAAATATATATAGAGAGAGGAGATGAAGATAAAATATGTGTTATCTCATCCTATGCTTGACAGAGCAGGCTGAATAAAGGCCCCAAAACAATGTATTTGGCTAAAACTATGAATGTTTTGCTATTCAAAGCACCAAAAGTTCAATGTAAAGAGGGGATGTCTTAAGAATGCCAGCTCCTGGCATAAGCAAAACTATAAAGGATGTCCAAGCTGAACTCTCAGAAGACAGAGCAGAACCTCCAATTCCCAGCCATGGAACAGTCACAATCTTAATGACTTTAGCCTCTGGGAAAATGTAATTTTTTTCCCATTGGGGGAAAAACTTTATTCAGCCCCAGACTGCAAGCCATAGAAATGAATTCTGTGAGCTTCCTCTTGAGAGTGACAAATTTGGATTTTATTCAGAGTAAACATCTTATCCTATGGCCGTTGATGTTCTGGTTTCCTATTATTTTCTTCCCAGATACGCACCCCCCCTTAATTGAAGACCCAGTATCTCACATTTTTCAATATTTTCAAAAAGTAAAAAATAAAAAAAACATGGGGGTTTAGGGAGGAGCTCTAGGCAGGAGAGAAAGGCAGCTATCTCAGTCAAGTTCAATATGCTTGCATGCCATCATTAAAGTTTTCAGAAGAATTTCAGGAAACCTTTGAGGCCTATTTTCAGAAAGAGAACAGGCAGGCCTTGAATGAAACAGACCCCTCATAGAGAAGGGTGGAGGAGATCTATGGTCCCATGCAAACTGACACCTTGACCCAAGGCACTGCTGAGACAGCAACAGAGCACCCATGCCTAACAAAGAACAAAACAAGTCTAGAACGTTACCAAAAAAAAAAAAAGGAAAAAGGAAGAAAAAAGAAAATCTAAGCCCTGACTTTCTTTTCTATTCCTTTCTATTGTAATTTTGGTTTAATAAGAAATAAATCATTAAGCACAAAATTCGAAACTGGGTTATAGGTCCTTTTAAGGTAGTTCAGTCTGATAGTGACATGTGACCCTCCAGACTGAGCCCTCCAATATAAAAGCAGGTCTAAATAACTAAGTATGGCATGAGTCTATTTTATTCCAAGGCAAGAGATTTTTAGGGCAAAGGCCAGCACACATAGACAAGAGGGTGGATCGCACAGCTGGGCATGATGTCGCATCATGAGGTTTTACAATGATATTGATTTAACTTCTCTTAACCGAGGAGGCGTTAAGTATGCTGTCTCACATAGCATTAGATAAATAATTGGGTATCAGGCCTGACAGAGGGAGACAGTAAAAAAATAATGTGTGTCTGAAACTAGAGCAGATTATTTCATTCATATTTTAAAACCATACCCTTTACTTTAAAGAAATCAGCTTTGGGTCACTGTACAATAAAATAAATTCAATAAAGCATACAAATCAATGGAAAGCAGCAAGACTGGCACATTAGCATGAAAACGACCTGCATAAAACAGTGTGTATCAAGTCACGCTCGATCTGAATAAGCCAATTGAAAATGGTAGGCTTTGTAGTATCTTAAAATTTAATAAACTGTAGCTATATCCAACTAGACTAGGGAAGGGAGGGAGGCCCTGCTAAAGATCGATAGGCAGTTTTCCTCTTTGCCAGAAGCAGTAGGAAGGCCAGAGGCTGGTGGCAAGCCAGACCCTGGCACCGCGTGTGTCCAGTCTATTTAATCTATGGTAGGTCTTGACTAAGTTAGTAACCCTTTCACTCCCATGTGTTTGTTCAATTGGACCTTAGGATAACATAAGGCTGTGACCAGAGTTGGAAGTGAGTTGGTATGTAGGCTTCAAGGAGGTCAAATGCTATATAATAAAAGCTAAATTATATTACGTTCATCTGTGAATTGTGTAGGACTGTTAAATCACAGACCTGTATCTCTGAAACAAATAATACATTATATGTTAAAAAAAAAAAGAAGATAGTAGGAAGGGAAAAATGAAGGGGGGGAATCGGAGGGGGAGACGAACCATGAGAGACTATGGACTCTGACAAACAAACTGAGGGTTCTAGAGGGGAGGGGGGTGGGAGGATGGGTTAGCCTGGTGATGGATATTGAGGAAGGCACGTTCTGCATGGAGCACTGGGTGCTATACGCAAACAATGAATCATGGAACACTACATCAAAAGCTAATAATGTAATGTATGGTGACTAACATAACATAATAAAAAAGAAAGTGATTATTTTCTAAACCCATAAAATTTGGTCTGCTATTCAAAAAGCAGGAGCAGCCAGTACATCACAGTGGTTTAAGGGGAAGCTTGAAAAAATGCCCAGGCTCTGGAAGAGATCATGTACATGATTAATGCGGAGGCTAAGGCCAGCAGGAAGAAGAGGGACGTCCACAGTCAGAGAGTGTGATTGTCTTTACAGTGCACTGGCTTTGATTAACGTGCACACTCAGAGAAGTAATGTGTGGAAGGCCAGAAAAGACCTGTTTTCAAATGTTGGTGCTGAGTACAGATTTCCCATTACGTCCTGAGAGGGTATTGATGAACAACGACTTAAAGTCTTTTTTTGGGGAGAGGATGCCGGAGGGGTTACTTTCCCATGCACGGGGAAAGATACAAATGGATTTCCTTGTCAGTGCTCACTACCCTTATGAGTCTGGAGAGCCAGCAGTGAGAAGTTTATCCCTTATTTCAGTTTCAATTACCAATTCTTTGCAAGAGATATCTTAAGTGATTTTAACTGTAATGTTCTCCTTAAATGACTCCTTTTGGTATGCAGTGTGTCTAGTTCTTCAATGTCTTATGAAATCATGTTCCAGAGTTTTCAAAGCCTGTAGGTCCCAAAGAAAAAATGACAACATGTAATAATCACCTGAGAAACTTTCCCCACCTACACCAGAAAGGATGCCTTCTGTCCTCTTGCCCCAGGCTGGAGTCTGATGTGCTTTCAGTGGTTGTGTGTCCTGTGTAGCCCTGGGAGAAAAGAAAAGCATGCTAAAATTAATGTGTAGTGTAAAGGGGGGGTGTGTGTAGAGGAGAGCACCAGCAAGCACATAAAGTATCTCTCCAGGAAACTCTGGTTTTTCCAGGTTTCCAAATTTCCCCAGTCCTCACTATTTTATATGAATTGTAAGTAAAGGGACATACAGCTAGCAAACCATTAAGAACCAAGCACCTGACACTTTTACTGGAAGTTAGAATAATACAGATCATGTGAAAAAAACCAAAACAAACAAAAAACAAAAAACTAGCAAGCTGGAGAAGCATCCACCAGAGCACTGTCAATTTGTTCAGCTGATTTGATCCATGTCCAGAAAAACCAGTAGCTCCCTCATAGGAACCAAGTCGGACTACTTGGTAGTGATTCATGAGGGCTGTGGTAAACTGAATAATGGCTCTCCAAGATGTCCACTTCCTAATCCTGTGAATCCTATGAACCTGTGAATGTCACCTTCTATGGCAAAAGAGACTTTTTTTTATAAAAAAAGATTTATTTACTTTAGAGAGAGAGAGATGGAACGAGTGCGGGGGGTGGGACAGAGGAAGAGGGAGAGAGAGAATCTCAAGCAGACTCTGTGGGAGCCTAGTGTGGGGCTTGATCTCATGACCCTGAGATCAAGACCAAAATTCAGACACTTAACTGAGTGTACCACCCAGGCACCCCCACAAAAGAGACTTCATAAATGTGATTATATTGGGGATATTGAAGTGGGAATATTATCCTGTATTATCTGGATGGGTACGAAGTAATCACAGAAGTCCTTACAAGAAGGAGCAGGAAGTCAGAAAGGAGAAAGCCACTAATGTGATCCAGAGTTGCAACTATAGTTATGTGCTTAGAAGATGGAGGAAGAAGGCACAAGACAAGGGATGCAGGTGGCTGCTAGAGGCTGAAAAAGGCAAGGGAATGGATTCTCCCTCAGAGCCTCTACAAGGAACAAGCCCTATTGACATCTTGACGTTAGCCTCGTGAAAGTAACTTATTTTGGACTTCTGACCTCCAGAAGTGTAAAATAATAAATTTCTGATGTCCTAAGACACCAATTTGGGATAATTTGTTACAGTAGCAATAGGAAACTAATACAAGGACTCTGTGTGAGGATCAGCAGACCAAACGATACAAGATATGATTGCAGTTGTGGAGATAGAGGGAGCAGTGAAAATCAACATCCATGCAACACCCAAATCTGGTTTTCCCTTTAGGTTAGCACCAGAATGTCCTTGCCTTTGGAAGAATAGATGAGAGCAGCAATGTTTCTCAGATGTCTATGATCTTTAGATGTGATATTAAAGCAATTTATTTAATTGGTCAAAAATGGGACTCAGGTCACTAGAAAAAAACCTCTACCTATACACAATAATTTTCACCAGTTTTAGAATTCTCAAATGAACATTAATGTCTTCATTTTTGGTTCTAGAAAACTTCTGGTAGTCAATCCTGGACTCTTACCACTAGGTTACATCTCTCTCTGAATCGAAAGTCAAAAGTCCAATTGGGAGAGAAAAACACAATTGTGACTTTCTTTCTTTTCTTCCCCCCCCCCTTAGATATATCTGCTTTCAGTCCCAAATAGAATGAAAGAGAGAGAGAGAGAGAGAGAGAAATGTCAAGTTGCTGATAAAAGAAATTTAATCAAAGAAGAGGTTATTTATTTTATCATTTTTGGGACTGGTCAGATAGACAGCATATGATGCTTTAAGAGAACCCCACTCAGAAAAATGCCTAGGAATCTCTTGTTCTTGTGTACTTCCTTACAATGTATGAAGCATTCCACCAATTCAGAGCCACCCATCGAATTTCTGTGCTTCAAGATGAGTACTGACAGAAAACCTATGGTGATACTTCCTCCTACATGACCTCTTTTTAATTGGCTCTGAAGGTAATAATGACTTAAACTCCTAGCTTTTAAATTTAGACCAACCAATATTCATATACCTTGAAGAAAAGTTAAGGAACTTTGAGCTTTTAAGCTTCTGTTTCCTTATTTATAGGGTGAAGATAATAGATTCTAGAACAGAACAGAAGATAATCGATTCTTGGAATAGGTAATAGATTCTAGGAACATGTAGGCAGCAGAATTGTGCATAACTTATGATATGCACAATTCTGGGAGTGTCCATGATATGATGGCTACTCTTAAATTTGTGGAGTGATGCGCAATGCTGGGTGTGAGAATTGAGTTAGAAAATTGAGCATTTTAACAGTTTCTGGAACTTAGTAAGCACACAAAAACTTTTTTATTATATATGCTTTCAGTATAAAATTATACAAAAAGTAGTGAAATCCTCACACTTATGAAGAACTGGAGAAGGTTGGCTATCTGTGTTATTAAAGACAAAAATGAAACCATCTGGTTAGCTGGCCTCTTCTTTGCCTACAAGTTAAAAACAAACTTTGCTAAGGAAATGCTTCATTTTAATTCTACTTCTGCTTCCTCCAGGTATTTAGTGTTTGGGACCCTTAAGTCTACTTCATGAAATCCTTCTCTAAATGTTATAGTCTGTTTCAGATTTGATACAACGCTAACAAGTAAAGGGTAAATTAGGGAATTTGAGGGCTGAAGAACACAGAAAAGATTTATGTTGGCTAATTGAACATAATAAAAAAAACAAAAATAATAAAAACACTAAAAAAGATTTATGCCTCATATATATGTATATATACATATATATATATATGAAACAATGCATACACACACGTATATATTTAGAAAACCAGTTTTTAGGTTCAAAGAAGGGAGTTCCTACTTCCTATATGCACACCCCATATACATACACACAACAATTACTACAGCAGCAGCAACAGCAATAATTATAACAATAATAACTAAAAGTATTTTCCCTAGGTTGATCCCCAAAAAGATCTCTAAAATAAGCCCTATCCTTGTTTCATAAACAAATACAAGATTGAATATTAAAGACTATCATCACCATGCACAAAGTAAAACTTATGTAATTTTTAACTTTAATAATAGACTATCTACGTGATCATTTCAAAACAAAAAATAGAATTGGGTGTTCTGCCCAGGTGGAGTATATGTCTCATAATTTCAGCTGTATTGGTAAAGAGCCTTGGTTCTTTCCCAATTTTTCCTAAGTGCTTGGTGACATCCAAAATACCTTCACAGGGAACACAGACTTTAGTTGCTAAAAACAAAATATAGGATTTTAGCATCCCTGGGAATATTTACAGAGAAAATGCTATAAAACCCTGTTTTCTTATTTTCCTGTGCCCAAATCGAATATATATCCCAGCCCTCTTTGCAGCTATATGAGTCTGTGTTTCTGGATTCTGGACTATGGGTCGGAGTGACATGTTCTAATTCTTATCCTGATGCTTAAAATCTCCTATGAGATTCTGATTTATTTCTCATGTCAGATGTGTGGATACAGCAGATCCAGAACAGTGCTGTGAAGCCTTAGAGAACAGGTTATCTTGTAGCTGGAAGACTGGTTCTTAAATGGCTATGTGTTGTATCGCCCACCACCCCATAATCTACCCTGACTGTGATGTGAGATAGGAATACATTTTATTGGGTTAAGTCCTGAAGATATTTTGATGTTATAGCAGTTAGACCACTCTGAATAATATGGAACAAGAGGAACAGAAATGAAAAAAATATGTATACAATTCTCAGACAATATTTTCATTCTTTCATGGGGCAACCCCTTTTTCTGACTTGAATCCCAAAGGTTTCTTAGGATACTAATTGCTAAGGATGATTGTTAGCAGATTATTCACTTGCTGATTTTCCAAGGACTTTTATAGAGTTCTCAAAATTTGAGAATAACACTTTACAAGAGGAATTAACATCCGGAGGTAGAGAGTTGCCTAATTAAAACTTCATGTTTGAAAAGTAGAAAAACAAGGTGTCCTTGCTTGAGTCTGGTACCTCTCTTTATCTCATCATTTTTGGTTGCTTTCATGATAATTACTTTTTTTCCTTTTGTATCTAATTTCAGTATTACAAGTAAGAGAATTCTGATGGTACTCTTGTAGAGCTAAATCACTTATCTTAGGAGGTTTATACTATCAAAAAGGTGTCACTAAATGTAAATCAACTCCTTATAAGGAATTAAAGAACAACCTTGAACAACAACGACTATGAACACACAGTTTATGAGTGTATATATTTTATAACCTTATGAAAGAATATTATGAATAAGGTTATACAGAGTTATATTGTCATCAGGTATAAGAAAGATGAATCAAGTCTGTTCATATTGTTTGGCAAGTACTGTAATTTTTAAATAAAAAAGGAAAGCATAATTTTTTAATAAAATACCATTATTCATAAAGGGATGAAGAAAAGAAAAAAGTAACATTTGCTGAGCATCTAATATGTGCCAAATATTGTGAAAAATACATGATTTTGTGAATCCTTACCATGTGGCAAGTATCACAATCATTTTAACGAAGAGAAAATAAGTTCAGACCAACTGTTATTTACCCAAGGCTACATAGCTTATAAGTAGCAGAACTGGGATGCAGACAAAATGTATTTACTGAGTCTATATTCATTTCACTTTACTCAGTAGAGTTGCAATAGTAACATCAAGTTTGAGTGTTAGAATTAAATAAAATAACTATGTCTAAAGCTAAGATTCTTAGATAAAAGTTCTATGTCTTGTATTATAAATAATCCAAATGCAATCTCCCCTCTAGCATGGCTTATGTAATGGCTGAGTTTGAGTTTGGTGTTAAGAATCCAAGGAAAGTGGGAGAGGGAGGAAGGGTACTGACATGAGTAACAGAGAAAAGTAAGAGTATCTCAAGAAAGAAATCCCAGAACTATAAGTTACTTTAAATGTCTATGTAACGTAGCACATTTTTATTCTGTTGGGACTAGGAGATAGATGTGTTTCTTGAGGCTATTGTGCATGAGGAAATCGCTGTTGGTGAACCTCTTAACCACCCAGCACATAGATCTAATCCTTGTCTTTGCTCTCTACTGCATTCATGGTAACTGCCATCAATGTCTAAGGAGATGTTTATAATATTTTTTCCTATGTTTATTTTATTATATTTTATTGAGGTATAATTGACATATAACATTATATTAGTTTCAGGTGTTAAAAATTGATTTGATATTTGTATAGTGAAATTATCATCACAATAAACCTAGTTAACAATTAAAATTAATATTTTAATTTTGTATTAGTGTGTTTTATTAGAAGAAATATAAGATAGTCATTAAAGGCAGATCCTGTGGCCAGATTGCCTGAGGTCAAATCCCATCTCTAATAGTTACTATCTGTGTAACTTAATAAAAGATATATTTAGCATCTTTATCCGTCAGTTTCCTCATCTGCAAGATAAGGGTAATAATAATTCTAAACTCATAATGTTATTATAATGATCAAATCAGTTTGTGTATGGAATAATGTCTAGCACACAGAAAATGCTAAATGTGTTAGTTACAATTATGGAACAAAATATATACTGTCATTGTATTCATCTACTAAGTGAACCACAATATCATGGGACTTATTCTATATAAATACCAAAGGAGAAGAGAATTAAAGGGATAGTTTTAGGTCTTGAAAATGGCATAATATTATGTTATCAAAAATTTAGGGGCTACAAAGTGCAAAATACATAATAAAGTTTTTTTGTTTTGTTTTTAAACAGTGGCAGAAAACATCAAATCATTTCATACATATTCTCTGTCTCTGAAATGACAAAATAAGTCTATAAAACTGTTTGATATTTTCTATTCTTAAACCAGATCCCTACTTAATAGAGGTTTTACTGATCAGCTGCATCATCTCTTTTTTTTTTTTTTTTTTTTTCCATGCTAATCGAAAGAGAAAGAAGGGAGTGGTAGGTCCGGAAATGCAGTGGGGATGTGGGAGGAATTGGAGTCAAGGTCGGGGCAGCATCAAAATGGCTGAAAGGTTTTTGTTGCACCAATAAATTAAGCTTCAAAGGTATCCCTTTCACATGCCTAAAAAACTTTTCCATGGCATCAACATTGCTGGGTTATTGAAACATTTCCCATTATACCTTCTAACCTATAGTTTGATGATTACATGGCAGACTCCCTACTCCGGAGCTAGATCTGCTCTCCTTTTGGAGGAAATAGATTATTATTGCAACCACTATTTTTCAGAGATTTCTGGCCTCCAGTTTCTTTAAAATATTTCTAAAGTTTATCCCATCCTCCTCTGGGTATCTTTCTCTGTCGGATCCAAATCAATGATTTAAGACACAATTTGCTGACAGGAGAGCCTGAGAACCCATTATGAAAATGAAGGCAGCAAACAACCTTTGAATGCATTTCCCGATTTAAAAAGCCTTCATTACATAGCACATTTCAGGCTGGAATGTTAAAAATTTATTATATTTCAGTAATTACAGCTTCCTCTGGAAGCTTGGCATAATATGGAATCATTTGTAAAATGTGTATTTGGTTTGGCACTCAGTAGGAAGCTTGCCAGGCAATACATTTAATTAGTAACATGAAGAAGAGAATAATTGTGGTCTGTCATAATGTATTACTTTTAAGTTCTACATGTGTTTAAGATAGTGGTCTCATAACAACGTATGAATTTAAAGCTAAAGGTAATTTCCCTTTCATCAGTCTAGGGTTTTTATATGGGGAAATATATTATTTTGACAGCGAAGTGTGCATTAGCTGCATTCCTTGGATGTAACTCGTTGTCCATTGTTTAAGCTACAAGAGTGTTCCCTGCTCTACTCAGAAACAACTTTTGGCCATTGTTTAAGACCTGGAAAATTGATACATTGCCTTTCAATCTTAGACAGCCTCATTTAAGTTTAACTTTCTCTAGAGATGTGTGGAAATAATGAAACACATTGCCTTTCTTGAAAGTAACCATGCCCATAACATCTAGTTCTGCCTGATGCATTAAGTAAACTTGATAAGAGCAACTCAAACATTGTCATAATTAATGCCAATTTTTAAAAAAATCACAAAGCAATCTATGTCAACAGATTCAAAGAGGAGAAGTATGGTGATAAGCATATATACTGAGGACAGGTTTTCATTGAGTTAATAATGCAGTTCCATTTTTTCAGGAAAACATGCTTATAATAAATTTGAAAGCCATCACAAGAAAAATGCAACAAAAGGGCCATTTGGGCTTATAGGGCATAAGCGTTTTGGTATCCAGGTTTCTAAGAATACTCTCATCATTTACCTTTGCATGAATCCTCTCTGTCTTTTATTATTACCCAGGGACAGTCTCCTTAGTGAAGAGAGATTTTCCTCTAACAATAAATCTAATTTAGATTTCACATAAGGGCATCTACTCTCAAGACACATCCAAGGTGTAAATAAGACAGGGACAGAGATTGTTTTCATCCCCCTTCGCTCCTAACTCCACTGTATTTTAGCCTCTCAGAATCTTCCTTTTCTCACCCTGACTGGCTTAATCTTCCCTAGAGCCTCCCTGATTCTCTCTGCTCCTTTCAAAGCATCACAACATTTACTTTTGTGAGTGATTCCTTCAGGGTCCCATTTTGTGCTAGGAACAAGGAACAGAAACCAAATTAGAACAGTGTGTTGACAGAGAGAAGAGGGTAAGGAATTGGTCATAGGGAAAGGAGAGCTTGGGGTGTATGGAAGCTCCATTCGTTCAGATAATCATTTATTTTTGAGGAAAGAGAAGATAGAAAAAATATCTCCTTATGTGATCCCACTCCAAAAGTGTAAGAAGTGCATTTCTTTTTTTTACCTAGCTTGTAAAACCCATAAATGAACCCAACTTTTATTCCATGGCATTTGGAACCAAAATTATTTTAAAGTAACAACCATAACAATAACAACCTATATTTTTGAATACTTATTTACTTTAAAGCTATGTTCTGAGCACTTGTTAGATATTAGCTCAAGCAATCCTTAGAGTGACTCCATGTGGTATGTGCTCCCATTACCACTAAGGAAACTGGGGCACAGAGTGGCTGTTTATCTTGCTTGACTTATACAAAATGGTAAGAAGTAGTGGTCTGTTTTTGGAAACAGTCCAAGGTAGTGTGACTCCAGATTCATACTTAGTGTTACTATGATACTACAATTAATTAATTGTGGAGAAGATATAATGTGGCAAAAACAAAATGCAATTAACTGAAAGACTTAAAAAAAGGATTAGAGGGGCGCCTGGGTGGCTCAGTCGGTTGAGTCTGCCTTTGGCTCAGGTCATGATCTCAGGTCCTGGGATCGAGGCCTGCATCTGGCTCCCTGCTCCCTTCTCCCTTTCTCTCTCTCTCTCTGCCTCTCCCCCTGCTCATGCTCATTTTTTTTTTTTTTCTCTCTCTCTCTCAAATAAATAAATAAAATCTTTAAAAAGGATTATAAAGAGAAAGATAAAAAGTACACTTGGTGATGAAAATGCAATGTTGAATATATATAAAATATCCAAAATCTCATGTTTTCTCTTAAAATTAGGAAAAGACCTTTGCTTTGAAATATCTACTATTATAAATACTGGGGAATGAAGATCAAATGGAGTTCATCTTCTTGGCAGTATTTCCTGAATCTCAACACAATGGGACTTCTTTTGTTTTTCATTTTTCATTTAATATTGGTGTCTAATTGGTGCCTCTCCAAAACTGAAGTATGTAAAGAGAATGGCCAGTACTCGGGGGTGCAAATCTCATGTGTGTGTGCATTTGTATCTTAGCATAAGCCACTGCGACTAACATGTATTCTTTTGCTTTAAGGGGCAAAGGACCACTAAAGCATACAACTGATGTGATCTATGCAGCTAAAATGATATCAGAATCAGGATCAAGGATGGATGTCCTTGCTCGGCAGATTGCTAACCAGGTGAGTTCTCTAAAAATGGACATGATGAAAGTCTGTGCTAATTGCTCTCTGCCATGCAACACTCGTTAAAACAAAGTTGGATTTTTATGTTATTGTATTACTTTTTCCTAAATTATTATTTAAAAATCTTATTGCATAATTAGTACACAAGTAGTGGGAAATTAATTCTAAGGAAGCTTAATTATTTCTTAGGGTATTATTATTATTATTTAGTGCTTTATTATTTCTAGATTTTTGAGCTTCAAAGATATATTAAAATTATTTAAAATACCAACCTTTGTGAGTTTCATATATACTCAAATTATTTTCATGGGCTCTAAGACTCAATGTTAGTATTTTTTTTCTTAACCTTAGATTTCTTATTTTTGCTATTCAGAAATCAATACCTTCCAAAATTCTATTATGTTATGTTTTTAGTGTTAACAATATATTCTGGCATTCTATGTAAAATTCTAAGACAAATAGTAGAATATTAAAGTGAAGATATAAAATGTGGAAAGCATATATTCCTTATAGAGACAAATGTTAAAATTTCTAAACACTTGGGTTCCTTCCTTTCTTTTTTTGTTTGTTTGATTTATTTTTTTTAACATTTTTAATTGAAGTATAGTTGACATACAATATTATATTCATTTCAGGGGTAGACCATAGTGATTCGACAATTACATACTTTACAAAATGCTTGCACGATAAGTATAGTTGCCATATGTCATCCTACAAGGTTATTACAATATTATTGACTATATTCCCTAAGCTGTACTTTTCATTCCTGTGCCTTACTTATTTTATAACTGGAAGTTTGTACCTCTTAACTCCCTTCACCTATTTGACCCATCCCCCCAACCCTCTTCCCTGGGGCAACCAACAGTTTGTTCTCTTTTCTGTTTTGTTTCTTAATTTTAAATTATTTTTAATTTTTATTTTATTTTTTACCTTTTAATTGAAGTATAATTAGCATACAGGATTATATTAGTTTCAACAATTCTATACATTACTCAGTTACTTTTTTTAGATTTCTCATGTCTCTGTTACAATTTTCTAGGCAGCAGCTACATTATTTTTAGATCCATTTTTTTTATTATGTTATGTTAATCCCCATACAGTACATCATTAGTTTTCGATGTAGTGTTCCATGATTCATTGTTTGCATATAACACCCAGTGCTCCATGAAGAACGTGCCCTCTTTAATACGCATCACCAGGCTAACCCATCCTCCCATCCCCCTCCCCTCTAGAACCCTCAGTTTGTTTTTCAGAGTCCATAGTCTCTCATGGTTCGTCTCCCCTTCCAGTAGCTACATTATTAATTACCTTTCATCCAACTTTAATTGAAAAATCTGTCAATTTCTTTAGTAATGTATTGAAAAATTCACTTAATGTTTCAAACTGAGATATAGTATTGTAGATTTTATATTATTCACCATCATAATGCATATCTGTTTCCCTTTGGAAAAAAAAAAGCACTTTTCTTTTTGACTTCGTGACTATTCCATATTATTTCTTGCTTATATACTTTGAGGGAAACTTTGGTGGGCTGCTTCTTATTATGTACTCTTTTTAGTCTCTGTTTTTTAAAACATGATCAACTTTAAAGTATATTATTAGATATTTCTAGATAGAGGGGAAAAGATACAAGAATACTAACAGAGACAAACATTTTTAAATATTTCTTGCATATACATATGTATATTTTCAGTATCTTCCTACTTTAAGCATTATAATCATTTTATTAATCTTTTTAGTATTTAGTATTTACAGTTAAAAACAAACTCTATCCTAATATAATTCAAAAAACAGTATGAATAAATGATTGAAACACAAATCCACCCACAGTTTTCTGTATTTTAGAATTCTATTGCATTTACTTTTATGAGGGAGACCAAGTACTAGTAGAGTAAGTGAAACTATAATGCATTAGACAGATTTATGTTTACTGATAACTTTTTAAATATTTAACACTTCCTGTCAGTGTGCTTCTGTTTCTTTCAGAATGCACAGTTTTGAAAGTTCAAAAAATTGTGTCACTTGGAAGTTTTTTTTCTTATATTGATCTTTTTTTAATTGCATCAGATTCACCTTGCTACAGGTACTTTTATAATGCAGCTTTATTACATTATACTGTTGTTTTTAGTTTGATCCAAATCACATGGAAGAAAGCAAAAGTATTGTCTCGCTTTCATGTAGCTTTTACATTTTAAAAGAAGATTAAAGAAAAAGTCATTGAATAATGAAAAATTATAGATGACCCTCTCTGGCTTTTTCCACTTCATATAGGATAGTAGTTTCAAATGAATTACTTTTGTTCTGAACAAATAGGTTCTCAAGAATAAAAACTGAGAATTATGAAACTGACTCTTATTATAGAGATCATCTGGGGAGATTGTCTATGACTGTGCTTCTGATATTATTTGATAGATTAACAAAAAAATTTTAGACAGCAAATAGTATCTGAAATTTATTGTGGAATGCAAATGAATAAGCAAGGCAATTTTCAGTGTCTATGTGTATTATGAAAAGTATCTGCTAGAACATTGGTTGCTTTCTATTTTGAACAACCTAATTAGTTCAAAAAAATTTTTTTAACAATTTTTATGATTCTTTCTAGTCTATTTATTACTAAGGAGTCAGAAGATCAAACATCAAAAAATTTTCAATTCCACCCAACATGGACTTATGATATCTATATCTATATATAGTGTTAAATTTAGTTTCATTCTCTAACATTTCAGAGTACAGTTCATATGCAGAGAAAATGAAATGAAATTACATTAATTGAGGTTTCTAATTCTATCTACTTAAACTTTCTTTTTCCTTTTTTTCTTTCTTTCTTTTTCACCCTTCTTCCCTGTTTTGCTTCCCTGAACATAAGTTTACTGTGTGTAATCAAATATAATTTACTACTCTGGCTGCACCCTAATTAGCTGTTTTAACATCCAGAACTCTAATATAAGCTCACTTGTCCCAATCAGCCAACATCTTTAGGGCTTTAGAAGTATCTTGACATGGTGTGGTAGGTCATTTATGGCATTTAAGATGTATTGCTTAAGTTCTGTAGAACTCTGGTACAAATTCTGTCTCTATTAGGCAGTATATCCCTAAAGGACAGGATGTTGCTAGCTATCACAATTCTTAAACATGTTATCCATGAATAAAGAGAATGACGAGTTAGAGAAATACTCTTCTTACAAATCCAAGATTCCAGACTCTTAGTACACATCTCTTTCTATTCCTCAACTCTACACTGTAATTCATTATGTTAAGCAGATATTCTAAATTAGATGAATTGAATAACACCTCACAAGGTAGGAAAAATACATAGATCTCAATTAATTAGAGAAGCTGTATATCCCCAAATAGGAAAGAGATGAATAGGAACTGATATAAAATGAGTATCTGCTAAAGTGTTTTGCACTAGGAGAGGACAAAATTAGCCTTTCTTACCTCTGAGTGGTGTGTCTGAAGCCTATAATACTCCTTCACTCTATTTTTTTTTTTTTTTTTTTTGAGAGAGAGACAGAGAGCACATGAGAGGGGGGAGGGTCAGAGGGAGAAGCAGGCTCCTTGCCGAGCACGGAGCCCGATGCGGGACTCGATCCCGGGACTCCAGGATCATGACCTGAGCCGAAGGCAGTCGCTTAACCAACTGAGCCACCCAGACGCCCCTCCTTCACTCTATTTTTGCCAAAGCGAAGATATCCACACTATCTGCTGGGTATTCCCACATAATCATAACTGAACACAATTAAAATGAAATTTTAGTGTTAAATATAATGAAAGCCAATGCTAATTCAAGATAGGATGGCATTTGAGAAACAAGATAAAGGATCACAAGGCAAATCATATACAATGCATTTAACTATGAACAAAACAACTGATAAATGGAATTTCTACTGATATTTTAACAAAACGTTGTTAGTGGCTCACCTCATTTGAATTATTTCCCTGCTGATGTTATGAGAGTAAAAAATGTATTCTAATAAAAGTATGCAAAAAAGAAACTTCTGAAGCATTTATTATATTATTCTAACATGTCCCTTAAGAATATAATTTCTAGATGCATCTTGTGACAATATTTGTATTTTGATGCTATTATCTACCTGAAATTTATTTTGAGCAAAGATATTGATATCTAGATTTGCTTTCCACATTAATGAACTTTATAAAAATAAATACATAGCAGTGTCTCAGGAATTAAATAGATATAGATAGATACTAAAGTATATTATCTGTTTGTATCTTTTTTTGAAGTATAGTTGACACACAATGTTATTATTTTCAGATGTACAACCTAGTGATTTGACAACTCTATTTGTTATGCTGTGCTCACTACAAGTGGAGTTACCATCTGTCACCATACAATGCTATTACAATACCATTCCCTATATTCCCTAGGCTTGTACCTTTGTTTCCCATTTATTCCCAAACTGGAAGTTAGTATCTCCCACTCCCCTTCACTCTTTTTGCCCATCCCCCACCCCTTCCCTCTGGCAGCCATCAGTTTGATTTCTGTATTTATGGGACAGTTTCTGCTTTTGTTTGTTTGTTTGGCTGGTTAGTTTTTTCGATTCCACATATAAGTGAAATCATATGGTATTTGTCTTTCTCTGTCTGACTTATTTCACTTAGTGTAATACCCTTTAGGTCCATCCATGTTGTTGCAAGTGGCAAGATCTCATTCTTTTTTATGGCTGACTAGTAGAAACCTCAGTTTGCTAAAGAGCAGCAGTGATTGGGCATAGCAAAGAGGAAAAAATGTTCCAAGTGTGCTGAGATTCAAGGGGTAGAATAATTCCAAATTAGTGACTGACCAAATAGATGAGAGAGAGAGAGAAAGCATTCCTGTTGAGATGGTTAATAGAGGGGAAAATAGGTTTTATAGTAGGCAAAGTGGGTTATGAGATAGTTGAAGAATATGTGTGTTGAGTATGAAATGATGAGACAAATGATGGACTGGGCAAATCCACATGTATCTTCTGAAAACAGGGCTGGATAACAAAGATTTAGTTCTTTGTATTTTGTGATAGTTGAAGCAATAACAATGTGTACTATTGTCCAAGAAGAGGGTGAGAATCAAAAATGCCCAAAACCAAAAACTGAGAATGTCAATGGGGCAACATTGAAAAATTTTTAGAACTCATGGTCATGAACAGGAAGAGAGATGAGATTATAAGGTTGAGGGAGGGTTTTTGTTCCAAGGGACATCATGTTGAAAGATTAAGAATAGAAAAAGGAGACATTAAAACTGCAGAAAAAGATGGGATCGTTGGTAATCTATGATCCCAAAGAAGATGAAATGAGACAGCCTCTGAGCTGGAGTAGAAAGTGGAGAAATGAACCCCGAGGGAAGGGAAAGGTCATGGACTCAAGCCCTTTGCTATCACTGATTGCTTGAAATTTCTGTTCTAGAAATTCACAATGACACCTACTACTTTTTATTAACAAACTTTGCCAGCGTAGCAGAATTTTAACTGCTGTCTATAATTGCAAAATCATTTTAAATGTGTCTTAAATAAAGTGTATACTCTAGTATGGGTGAAAAAATTGTGAAGCTTATGGAATAAAGATCTTTAAAAGTATTCACTTTGCTAATTCACTCTTAAAATTCAGACTTGAAGGTATTAAATGTTTTTTACTTTTGCTTTCATTATGAAATGATGTATTCTGTGTTGGTACCAAGCATCTTGTTAGAAGAGTGAAGGCTGGTTTAATGTGAGAAAACCACCTAGGCTGACATGCCTTCTGCTTTCCTGTAGTGAGTGTCCTGGGGGTTAAAAAACTTAAAAAAAAAAAATCTATGCATTAAAAAGCTAACCAGATGTCCTGGTCAACATCTCCTGTCTTAATAAGCTGGGAAGTAGTAACCAATGTGTGTTATGATATTCTACCACTTGATTTGCCTAAAAGTCCCTAGCAGTGTTCTTTTAATTTTTTTTTTTTAAGATTTATTTATTTATTTGAGAGAGAGAGATATCACAGGTGAGCAAGAGGAGGGGCGGGGGGGAAGGAGAGAATCTCAAGCAGATTCCCCGCTGAGCACAGCTACACAGGGCTCGATCCCAGGACCCCTGAGATCATGACATGAGCCAAAATCAAGAGTTGATGCTTAATCAACTGAGCCACCCAGGCACCCTAAAAGTTATTTTTATGCAAATTTTATTTAAAAAAAAAAGTCAAGGGCATAATGTTCTAAAATTTAGGGCCCAAACTTTTTCTATCACCCTTTTGTAAAAATATAAAAGGTAGGGAGAACATTATTTGATTTTGTAAGGGGGGTTTGGCAAATAATAGATGAGGATTCTTAAAGTGGGAATGATTCATTCTCCTGATTCTGCTATTATGCAGCCAAAATTGACTCAGAAGGCTTTCCAAATGTCAAAGGAAAGAAGGCTTTAATAAATTTTATAGCATGGAATTTACCAATTAGTATGTTTTTCTACTTCACCTATAAAACTGGCTATGGTATTCAGGGGTAACAAAGAATTCTCATCAATTCTGGAAAAAAAGGGTGAATCTGGGTCAAACAACTTTGAATTTCAAAAGTTGAACTTCAAATTTTGTACTCATTTACTCATTGTTTCCTTAGCAGAATTAGATAATTTTAGACAATTGTAGTATGGCCTTGAAGAGTCTCTTGAGAGAAACTATATGTTTTGCTTAACCTTAGGTAATTGCAACATTGGTTATTGGTCAAGAATCTAATGATTAGGGGTGCCTGGGTGGTTCAGTCGGTTAAGCTTCTGACTCTTGATTTTGGCTCAGGTCATGATCTCAGGGTTGTGGGACTGAGCTCTGCCTCAGGCTCTGTGCTCAGTGGGAGTCTTGCTTGAGATTCTCTCTCCCTCTCCCTCTGCCCCCACCCCCACCAGCTCACGCTCACTCTCTCTGTCTCTCTCTTGAATAAATGAATAAATCTTTAAGAACCTAATTATTACTTTGCAAGTTCTATTTTATCATAAATGTATAGTTGTGCTGGTCTTTAAGGAACAAATCCACACTTTCCTACTTAAAATTTACAAATAAGAGTATGAATTTAAGAAACCAATTTACAAATCAGAGTGGCAATTTATTGTTTATTATATATGATAAGACTGGCAGGAAGACTGATATTGTGCCTAGACTGTGAAGGTAGGGATGTGTAGTCAGATCATGTGAGTTGGAACACAGCTCTACCATTTATTAACTGGATGAGTCAGTTAACTTCTCTGTGCTTAAGTTTCCTCCTTTGCTAAATAATCATAGAACCTACCACCTGGAGTTGGTGATTAGTAAAAGAGTTAATATAAGAGAATAGTATATGACAGATAAAACACTATCTGTGTCAGGGATTATCATTGCGTTCATCCATAGGAACAAATAATAGATATGACCATTATTCAGCGAGGACAAAGAAAGTGGCATTTTTGGGCGCCTGGGTGGCTCAGTTGGTTGGGCGGCTGCCTTCGGCTCAGGTCATGATCCTGGAGTCCCGGGATTGAGTCCCGCATTGGGCTCCCTGCTCGGGGGGGAGTCTGCTTCTCCCTCTGACCCTCCCCCCTCTCATGTGCTCTCTCTCTCTCATTCTCTCTCTCTCAAATAAATAAATAAAATCTTTAAAAAAAAGAGAAAATGGCATTTTGAATAAATGTCTTAAAGGAGACATCATTGTGCAGTGAATGAAACAGAGAAAAGTAAAATCAGATCTTTAAGACAAATCATATACTTTATCTAGACTCAGTTTGCAAATGTGCAAAATAACAATATAAACTCAAGTAAAATGGCATGGTGGAATACTAACTTAGAATTATTCACATAAAGGACATGGCACAATGCTTGGCACTTGGGAAGTTCTTAGTAAAGATCAACTTCTTGTCATGACAAAACAATGAGATGCCTTGCCTTGCATCATTATAGGTAATTCTAAATAACTAGTTTTTGGTCTTTGAAAAAATCTAAGTACTCTCTACTTCAGAACAGTGCTGGAGACAGTGTTCCCATGAATTCTCTATTTCCTTGAAACTCTGCAGCTCACAGTATTCTGTGATTTTAAAAAACACTTACCAAATTCTCTTAAGTTAGTGATTTAAAATAAAATAGATTTAAAAGCAAATAGATACGGGTTCAAAATCTGGCTCTAACATATGCTCTTCAATCTTGGAGAAATTATTATGCTTTCAAAATTTCTGATTTCTCATCTATAAATTGGGGGAAATCCCTTCCTTCTTTTTTCTTCTTCCTCCTTCCTCTCTTTCCCTGTTTCTTTCTCTTTGTCCTTCTTTTCTTCCTTCTCCTTAGTTACAGTTTAATCTTCTTGAGATTTGGGGAATTACCCTTACTTCCTTGTTTAAAATTTGAGAAACATCTTCAATGTCAAGGTCTCACTATCCTCTTAGCTCATTATCTGACTGGTTACATATATCTGTCTATTCATTTATATGTCCAGGCTGTGATAGTATTTCTGCAGAATTAACTAAGAAAAGAAAGAATTAATTAAGAATTAATTAAGCAAAGAAATTTCTTTGCTACCTTTTCTGATTAACTTTGACTCAAGGGTAGTATGTTCTCATCATGTCTACACATTCTATAGCTATGACTAGTCTAGTCTATTTAGCAAACATGAGAGAGAATAAGATTCTCTGGAATTTTTCAATAACATTCCAATTTATGAATTACTAGGTAAAATAAGAATTGCACAGAATGTTTTTTGGTCTTTCATCATACTTTCCTTTTTTTTTTTTTGAAGATTTATTTATTGATTTTAGCAGGGAAGGAGTAGAGGGAGAGGGAGAGACTTGAGCAGGGAGCCAGATATGGGGCTCAATCTCATGACTCCGAGATCATGATCTGAGCTGAAATCAAGAGTTTGGTTGCTTAACCAACTGAGCTACCCAGGCACCCCAGTCTTTCATCGTCTTCTCAATTTACATTTTAGGTCATTAGAATTAAAGCTTTTTTGACAACATTTTTATAATTATGGAAATTATATATATATCTATTTTAAGAAATGTAAAAGAGGAAGAAAATTATTGATTGTATCATGCTTGTTTATTTCATATATTTCCCAGTATGTTGTAAACACAAACACAACCACACATTGATTAGCAATTTGATTAAGATAGCATATAAATTTCAAATACTGTTTTTTCCACTTTCTAAAACTATTTTTCCACCTCCTTTGAGCATATTTTCTTGAGACTAATATCACATTATATAGATATGCATTCTAACTTAATCTTTCCACTATTTGGGGACATTTAAGTTATTTCCAAATATTGCTTTTATAAATAATGGTGTAATTAATATCTTTGCATATAAATTATAGTCCATATTTTCACATCCTTATGAAAATGTATTTAAAGTGCAAGTAAGTTATCAGGGATTAAAAAAATTCTATTATAATTGCATAGAAGAAAGAACACAGAGTTAACCCTAACCACAGATACTTACCATGGTATGTTGAAGCTCAAAGCTGTCCTCCCAAGAAGTTCCTTGCAGATGACATTACAGTGTAGGAGACTGTTTTTGGTAAAGAAGTTTAATACATCTCTAAAACATGTATGTTGTTTATTTCTCATCTCCACATAGATTCCATGGCTGTTATCTAAGGTGCAAATGATTTCTTTTGTCTGTAATAGCTAAGGATGTGTAATGCTGAAAGTAATAGAAGATAATGTATGATTTGTTGCAGATGTTTTTTTGCCCAGATAAATAAGAAAGGACAGACAATGCCGAACTATGAGTCCCAAGGAGTTTTCTAATAGCAACTCTAAGTGAAGGAAATAATTGCATTTAAAATATTTATTTAGATTTACCTAAAAATGCAATCTGAAGCCTCCTAACCTTTTCATAAATTAAAGGCAATTATTTTATGTACCTTTTCATGTCTGAAAATTCCTTTGCTATTTCTATTGTCTATGCTGAAGTAATTATGGTTGAAACGTGAATAAACTCTTCTAATGGTGGAAGTATATGAGAATCTACATGGGCTTGGGGTGAGAAATGGGGCTCCATGACAATAAAGTTGCTCCCTTATAGGTACCTCCAATGTTGGTATTAAAGCATTCTGATCTACTTATAAGTTATTTTGCTATTTCCACTTTTATCTTTTATGCCTATTTAGTGTCCAGATCCATCATGCAAACAAGATTTATTGGCCTATCTGGAACAGATTAAGTTTTACTCTCACCAACTGAAAATCTGCAGTCAAGTTAAAGCTGAGATACAGAACCTGGGAGGAGAGCTCATCATGTCAGCCGTGAGTACTGCCCACCATTTATACCATCACGTGTAGAAGACGCTTGAAACAAAGCTGTGACACCCCTCCTCACTTCACCAAATCTTTTAGGTCCATGTAGGTTAGAATAAACTCAATTAGAATGTATTAAATTGCATGAAATTAAATTAGCAAGGAATCGAGCTAAAGAAATGCTATGTCAGTACAACTTGTCTTTATTTACTCCACAGATTTTAGAATGAATCAGGATTTGTAAGCCACTTAGGTAAGAAATAGATACTAATTTAGAGCATGGTTTTCTGACTTCAAAAGGGGGACAGATGGAACTCTGAATTGAATCCCGTAATTTTTATGAAATAAATGCATATGGATTTGCAAATCAATGAAAAAATGGCTTTATTACTAGTAATTGATATTCATTTTCCCATTATCCTTTTCTATAACATAGAAATTCAGGCCATGAAAAGTGTTATTTCTATATGTAATTGGAGAAATGGAGTATGATAGAACATAGATGGTCTGGAAAAACTTTCATAAATTTTTGGTAACCCTGAGTTTCAAACCACTATAAAATGATCATAGTAGAAATAATGTCTAAATTTCTACTCATCTTTTAATAACAGTAGATCATTCCTCTAGAGCGGGTATGGTAATAAAATAATATTTGATATTGGATTCAGTTATCAGTGACTTTGAGAAGGACATGGACCAAGATTATAAATTTAAGTTAAAGTGAAACATCATGAATGTTCTAGGAACTTATATTCATGAAGACAAATGATAACAACATACTTGTAAGTTTGTAATTTCTAGGACTTCTACAGCCTGACATTGGACTTTCCCTCAGTGAACTAACATGATTTAAAAGAATGTGATTGCAAAAACAAAAGCAGAAGGTTACCACCAAGAGTAGAAGGCAGGGAACTAATTCTATTGACAATCTAGCTTTTGCCTATATTTTATTTTGTTTGATCCTCACAATAGCATGCCAGAGAGATTGTTTGCTTATTTCATTTTTACTAATATTGGGGAAAAAATGACATTCCGAAAAGTTGAAAACTTCCTCAAGTTCATACTAGTAAACTTCAGAGCTGGGATTTACCTTCAAAGACTTGTCTTTGCTATTCATGTGGACAACCTTGAATCTATGATGAAACTGAAGAGCACTGATCAAAAGTAAATGATGTGGAAATTATGTCTAATAAGTATTAGAGATAAAAAATATTTTGTTTCCTTGGGGCACCTGGGTGGCTCAGATGGTTAAGCGTCTGCCTTCGGCTCAGGTCATGATCCCGGGGTCCTGGGATCGAGTCCCGCATCGGGCTCCCTGCTCAGCGGGGAGCCTGCTTCTCCCTCTGCTTCTCTATCTCTGTCTCTTATGAATAAATAAATAAAATCTTTAAAAAAAAAATATTTTGTTTCCTTGACATTAAAATTTTGCAAAAACATGAAACAAACCAACACAACCTGTGCAATATTGGTGCCCTGGCACTTTTCAAAAAAAATGCATTTTAAGTAGTACAAGCTGTATACACAGAAACCTGTGTGGGTGTCTGAATACATACATTCATATAAATGCATATATGTACACAGCATGTATATGTATATATATGCTTTGAAATAATGTATCTTTACTTTGGATTATTAGACATCCAGTCTTCATTTTCTCATTTAACATTATACTGCTTTAAAAGTGCAAAATATTATTTATTTGTAGACCTATGTCTATCTTCTGTTTACATTTGTCTATTTCACACAGTCACACATTCACTATCATTCACAAAGCCTAAATCCATATGAATTTTATTTTCTCATTATTTACTACTTTTGCGGGTTGTTGAAGCTAAACTTTCACAAAAAATATACTGTTAAAATATGTTACTGTTAATTGTTCTTCCAAAATATAATTTCCTCCAGATGTACAAATTTGTATTTCCTGTTTGGTATGATGATTCAAATTCATGAATTTACCCATATTTTCAGATAAATTAAGCACAAGTTTATAAGCCATGATTTACAATTTAAAAGCTGAGTCATCATATAAAGTAAGGAATAGCATTGCAAATCCAAAACTATTTTGTCATCATTTTCCCGACAATTTCCCTTTAGAAGAGATAAATCTGAATACAGGGAACATTTCATGCCCCCTTTTATATACCTTACAGCCATCTGCTTGCAGGTAGATCCTGAAAAGCTTTTTAAATACATTCCATTTACATGTGCCAAAGAACACTTGCTTTAATCTCTCAGTGACCCTGAGTTCTTGTCTTGTTATCTTTCCTTTTTAAATTGAGAAGAAGCTCTAATCTAAGTCATCCCTTTTCTCTGAGGTCTTTTGAAAAGTAACAAGCATGATTCTAAAGCAGAGAAACTCATTAAAAATTACAGAAATTTGTTATTCAAAACTATAGATTATCCAAAGCTCATTAAGTAAAGTTTGCATTTCAAAATCAGGTTCATGAAACATTACTTGTAGAAAATATATTTGATTAAAAAGAAGTAGGGAGAGTGCTTTCTGGGTCTGGGGTGTTAGGGTTTAGGAAAAGAAGATGAATTCATAGCATAAAGGAATTTGAAGATCATTCTCATAACAGAGCATTTAATTAAAATTATTTTCTAGTCATTCTTACATCGGTCTGCAAGCACTTATTCCGCAGTTACAAGTTTTATTTAGAAGGAAGCCAAAATGTAGATAACTAGTCCCAAACCCCAACTATGATTTGAGCATCTCTGTGTCAGGTGTTACAGAACATCTGGGGGATGCAAAGATGAATACAGGATGCTGCCTTTAAGATGATCAAGGACGTGTAAAATTAATACATAAAATATAACCAAATATACAAAATTGACTCAAACAATGTAATAAACTGTGTCATAGTGGTATGCACAAAAGCATAGTAAGAGGTGAGGGGATAATTAACTGCACTGATGTGGCAGGTGGGCAAGAGAAAGCTCCATGACTGACTTGACTCTAATTTAGGCCTTGATAAATAAGTAAGAAACAAATGTATACTGATGGAGAAGGAGAGGAAAAGGATTTAAGGTGGATGGCACAACTGAAATAAAACGATAGAAATAGGGAAAGAGAAGGCATTCCATAGAAATAGCAAGCAGTCAGATGTGATTTGGAAGTAATTGTTCTTGGTACTGTTGGTGTGCAGATTGGGGGAGGGGGAAGAGAAGAGAAGCAACCAATGAAATAGGGGCTGTTTAGAAAGGGTCATTTATAACATTTTAACTTTACCCTGCAGGCAACTGAGAGTAATTGAAAATTTTTAAGTTCGAGATGGACATAAGCAGATCTACGTATTTGGAAATTAACTCTTTTTGACAGGGCGGTGATAGATGGAAAGATAAGGGACTGGAGGATAGAGGGGTATTTAGGTATGACTTTTTAAAATAGTCCAAGAGAATAAAAGTGACGCAGCCCCTAAGAAGCAAAAGAAGAAAACCCTGAACAGGGCTTCTGTGGCCAATGGAGGCTGGAAGGCCTCCGAAAGGCGGGCGTTGGAAGATGCGCCTCTAAACGCGGAGGCTCAGGTGGACCAGCTGGCTTGGGAACTGGTGTGGTTCGCGGAGCAGCTGGAGTTGGGCCTCAAGATGCGGAGACCCAGTCCGAAAGAGAAAGTGTAGGCTACTGGGGCAATCCCAACCTTGCGCGGTAGAAGAACCCCCATGGCCAGGAGGAGGCAGCTGATGCGCTCCTTGTTTGGGGACTGCAGGGATCAGACAGAAGCCAGAGCAGGCACAAAACCTATGGGTTCTCAGGGCTGCAGCCTGCATAGCGCAGGGACAGCTTGTGTGCCAGGCCACCAGAAAGAAGAGCCGAAGGGTCTGCAGGCAGAGCCAGGACACCGGGGCACTCCTGATGAAGAGTTTAGGTTCAATTTCTTTTAGCCTCTCATCCTGGAACAGTTCCCCTCCCTGAGTAGTGTGGGGGTTTGTTTTGAGTGCAGGGCCTTTCCAGGAATGCTCTTTTGGACAGATGTGGGGTTGGTCTGTGCATGGCTGGTCGGGAAATCTGGTGCCATGGCTGCTGGACAGATGTGAGACCAGTGTATTGGTTACTGTCAGACAAGCACAGACCCATTTATAGGTTTTCAGATGAAATGTCCTTCCCGCCAGAAGAAGGAGGTCCATTTAGAAAAGCCTTCTACAATAAGCTGAAGTGAATGTTCAGCATGCTGTAGAAAGAACACTTTACTTTAGAATGAGATTAAGCAGCTGTTGGTAACAAGGATTATTGGGGAAGCTCTCTAACTGTATGCTGGTGCTCACCTATAAAAGGATGTCCTGTCAAATGGTGTAGTGCTTTATGCTGTGTCATTGCACCACTAAAACTAATTTCTGGAAAAAAAGAATCCTCCTGGATTAAGACAATTTTGGTGAGAATGGAGAGGAGTGGATCGCTGCAAGCAAAACTCTGAAGTAGAAGTTGATTAGAGTCAATCTTTTGAAGGATAAGAGTGAAGAAGAAGGAAGAATTAAGACTTACCTCCAAGTTTTTGAGATTTGGTAGCTTACTTAGTCAAAACTGCCATCATTAACCAAAAGATAGGATTCAGAGTAGGAAGAGTAAAGCAACTCATTTGGGTTTTACTTGAATTCAGTGGCTAAGCAGCATTCAAAGAAAAAGTTCTAGGAGAAGCTGAGTATAGGATTTTGGAACTCAGGAGAGAGGTATGAAAGAGAAATAGATGGAACCAATCCAGTAAAAGTATGTTGAATAAGAAAAAAAAAAATAGCTGAGACAGAGATCCAAATATGTATCTTTCTCTCCTTCCTTCCTTCCTTCCTTCCTTCCTTCCTTCCCTCCTCTCTCCCTCCCTCCCTCCCTCTTTCCTCCCTCCCTCACTTCTTTCTTTCTCTCTCTCTTTCTTTCTCTCTCTCTTTCT